>NW_019738363.1:398830-408229 GCF_002891405.2 Cryptotermes secundus
ACGTCAGTTACAACGAGTTTGGGGGAACGCCGACGGAGGCGCCACCTGACGACTTGCATGTTAACCGCAGAATCTGATACAGGGAGCTCAGCACGTCGCAGTTTTAATATAAATACAGACGTATTTCCAGAACTTTCCAGAAACATAATGTACTAATTCAAAAAAATTTGTTTTCATGTCTCTCAAGGGCTAAAATATATAGGAGTAGATTGCAGTTTCGTAAGTAAAATGTGACCAAATACGATATTGATAACCACAACGAATGACCTTTGAAAATTCAAGGGAGTGCCAGAAGTTTCGTTGACAACAAGGGACTTCCCACCAATAAGGTTCCTCACTTAAGTTATCACAGAGAGTGCAGTCTCCTCTACTGCCCCGATCAGTCAGTCTCCTTTCAAACGACATCAGTACACTAAGAGAAATTCCGAAACAAATGAGAAATTCACAGCAATTTGCCAACTGCCTTTGTGACCAGTGCGTGGCAATGTGAATGCGCTAACAGGCTGCTGACATGATACAAGCACATGGAAGTTCCTTCATAAAGGCATTTGTACGTGGCGTGGGAAGACACGTCACTGTATGCCAAGCTAATTAGGAAACTAGAAACTTGTTCTCTCCTCAATTGTATACTTCATCTGCTTTCAGAGGACATGTCCACATCTTAACCGGGCCCTGTAAAATTTCCAGAACGTTTGCAATGAATGAAGTAATTAATGGAGTATGAGGGTGGATGTATGGAGTGACTAAGACGCGTGGGTGGATGTATACAATGGCTGAGTGGGACTCATGGATATATGTATGGAGTGGATGAGTGAGACGCGTGGGTGGATGTATGGAGTGGCTGAGTGGGACTCATGGGTGGATGCATGGAGTAGCTGAGAGACGCGTGGGTGGATGCATGGAGTGGCTGAGTGAGACGCGTGGGTGGATGTATGGAGTGACTGAGTGGGACACGTGGACGGATGCATGGAGTGACTGAGTGGGACACGTGGACGGATGTATGGAGTGGCTGAGTGAGACGCGTGGGCGGATGTATGGAGTGACTGAGTGGGACTCATGGGCGGATGTATGGAGTGGCTGAGTGAGACGCGTGGACGAATGTATGGAGTGGCTGAGTGAGACGCGTGGGTGGATGTATGGAGTCACTGAAAGCGAGAACATGAAGTAAAGAGTGAATGAGGTGTATAGGCGGACACATGAAATGTCTGAGAAAGAAGCGAGCGGGATAAATTAATGTAATGACTGAATGATGTATGCAGTGAGACACATTGGCGGATGCAAGGAGTCGTTGACGCTGTCTGTATCTAGAGTCAGTGAAGTAAGTGGGTGAGATTCTTGAGTGGATATATGGAATTTCTTAAAGCGACTGAGTGAAGTAAAGTGTATGTGAAATTCGTGAATGAATATGGAATAGATGGAATGAATGAGTTGGTTAATCTACCAGTGGCATTTGGACTAAGCATGGATCTCAGCTATTGATAAACTGGTAAACCCCTCATTTGCCAAATAATCCAGACTACAATACAAACCGTTCCCATCAGTCCGTAAGAAATATTCGAATATATAATAACAATTGCCACTTGTTAGAGTAAAAGTTTATAAAGCCTAACACTTGCTCCTAAATTCACTTCTCATTCGTGAGGAGACCGAAAATTCATCTTTCTTATTCTTAATTAAACGTACGCTTTAGTAAATCTTTAATGATATGAACAAAAGGGATAATAGAAAATTTCAAGTTCCTGAGGGAAAGATAAGATAAAAATTATTAATGAATAATCCTGTTCTCATGAGCATGTTGATGTAGTGTCCTAAGTTTGTAGCTCATTACGATAATATTTAGGAGTTCCAAAAATATACGAGTAAGTGACCGGTCACGGTAGCCGAGAGGTCTAAGGCATTTGCTGTCTTCGCTCGCTTGGAAACCGGGATAGTGGGTTCGAATCCCACTCAGGGCTTGGATGTTTAGTTTGTGTGCGTGCGTTTTTCTGTGTTTATGTACAGGTAGAGGCTTTGCGACGAGCTGATCACCCGCCCAAGGGGTCCTACCGAATGTGTAAGATTTAGAAAAACGGAAGTGAACGGAGAAGTTCATGGAGGTAGGCCTAGGCCCACTGGGGCTGTAGTGCCAAGGAAAAAACAAAATATAAGTTAATTAAAGGTTCTGTATTAAATTGAACATAAACTTGTTGGACGATTAAAAGAGTCTCCCCTAAAATCAATCGTAAATTTTCAATATAACGAACTAGAAATATCGTTAACGAACAAGTCTAATTTTCCGTTATCAACGACCATTCAATTTGGCAATAAAACAAATCTAATATGTCCTGCCATCTCTCGACGGTTTAAGCCAATTGAAAACAAAAATGAAAATCATAAGTTGCCGTGGAAATATAAAACAGCAGTTGGAATTTGTTTTCTAAATTGAATTCTGCACCAAAAGGAAAGTAATTAAGAACTATTCCACTGTTTGTGCCCATCCATGTGTGGTTCATTTGAGGGCGGGATTTGTAGGTTTTATATATATATATATATATTGAGAATAAAGTGATGATGAGAATATTGGGACCGCATTAAGACGAAACAAAAGCACGAAGGAGGTAAGTACATAATGAGGAGCTTAGTGCTTTGTGTACTGCGCCAGATGTTGTAATTATTAATTTAAGGAGTATGAAATTGGCACGGTGTGTAGCATGTGTTGGAGAGGAAAAATGCATACAAATTTTTGGTAGTAAAACCTAATTGCAGGAGAACTTTTGAAAGACGTAAGCTAGGTGGCAGGATAATATTAGAATACAAAAAAAAATACTGTTCGTGGCTTTTAGTCCGGAAGCGAACTAAACCGACCGAGCGACCGCCGCTTGTCGGCGAAGTTAATGCCAACATTAGGGCACAGAGGGGTCACGTGGTCACCGCAACGGATTCTCACAGCCGTTAATTTTCGGTTTTCTAGACCGGAGCTGTTATTTCCTTGAAATAGTCCCTCAATTATCCTCACGAGGCTAAGTTGACACCGTTCCAGACTCACTACCATTCTGAAAATCTGGTAGCGCTAGGAATCGAACGCTGGACATCTGGATATGTAGCCAGGAACTCTGACCACTAGACCACAGAGGAGACCACTATTAACATGCAAGTTAAGGACATGTGTTAGGAGCATGTGAACCACTAACGGGCATTTGTGATCACGGTAATAAATTTTAAGGTTTCCTACTAAGAATTTATTGACTAGATGGGCTACTATTAGCTTCTCAGAAAGAACTCTGTTCCTTAGGTTTAGTCCTGAGGGGACAAGAAAAGAACGTAAAGATCTCGGGCAGGATATCCGGTATCAGGTTTCTGGTTTGAACTCGGGACTTCCAAAATGCTAATCAGAACAGCTTTCAATCCAATGGCAACGTTCTGTGAGTGACAGCAGGCTACATCAGACAACGGACAGCACCCATCATAATTTCTGTTCTATGCCGGTTTTATGTAAATAAATTAAGCCACAAAATTGCAAGTAAGCGAAATGAATTAATGAGAGATAAACATAAAACAGAACTGAGGTACAGACATGCCAGGACGATGAAATACATAACTGCGGAATAATACTCAGGGGTTCTACATTAAAATTCCGCTTGTGCTTGAAGGTGTCACTACTGTCTACTTGCCAGCAAATGAACCCAAACTAAGCATTTTTTTAATTGGCTTAGTGAGGGGTGGAGTCCAACTGGGTCCACTCGGCACGGCGGCCACTGATTGGCCTATTGTAGCCTGCCCCGGGTGATTATGATGATTGAGAATTTGGTGGAATGAAGATTGGCAGGGGAAACCGAAGTACTCGGAGAAATCCCTGCCCCCTCGTCACTTTGTCCACCACAAATCCCACTTGACAAGATACGGGCTCAAACCCCGGCCGCCGCGGTGGGAAGCCAGCGATTAACCGCTTAAGCTATGGCACGGCCCTCAAACTAAGCTTACATGTCGTGGGCTTTAGTCCGTAAGGAGCCTAGTGTAAGTACTCACAGTTATCATAGAAAAGTTAACATTAAAAGTGCAATCTTCTTGCAGGATGCGATGTAATATAATGAGGTGTATTTGTTACCAACGTTTCGGTCGAGAGACGGACTGTAGGCAATCAGCTGAAAGTTGTGAGAAACTGGTATTTGAAGATGGGGACAGTTAGCGAACCTTTGGTAGCCGCTACGAAACAACGGCTAGTGAAGACAGTGACTGAGAACACTAGTCTCGTACAATGATTTGTAAAGTGTAGTCACGGATTTTGGTTCAGGGTGTCCAGCCTACAGCCCGTAGATATGCCGACTGAATTCTTCGGACGTGCAAGGTCAAGTAAACGTAGAGTTGTCCGTTACTTAAATGCGCATCACACCAGGATGTATAAGGGAGTGGTGGTATAGCGCCACTTTTTTTACCTCAGAAATAGGAATAGGTAAGTGGTCAAATTGACACCCCGGCTACATTACCCTGGGGAAAATTGTTCCACCACGCCATTATAACATATAGTGTAATGTAGATGTAGTTACATCATTCTTGATCTCCACACTAGATGGAAATGGTCAGCTTCACGCCCCAACCGCTTTACCCAGGGGAAAGAATCTCCGATACACACTGCGTAGAAGGCGGGTTGAAATCTAGAGCAGGTTTGGACGTTGTGAAGAAGAGATATTTCTTGTCCATAATTGGAATCGAACCCATGACCATCCAGCCCGTAAGTACACTGAGTCCGCTATCCCGACTCCTATTGTACCGGAAGGTAGATACATTCGATACGCAATTTTATGAATATGAGAAAATGAAGAGGCAGTTACAGTTGCAGGCGGGAGGCAAGTCTCTGAAGAGAAATAACAGCATTCCTAACGCTGTGTAAATTTATATACATAGGTTCATACGGACCGCCTCTGTGGTCTAGTGGTCAGAGTTCCTGGCTACAGATCCAGAGGTCCCGGTTGAAATTCCCGGCACTACCAGATTTTCTGAGTGAGTCTGGAACGGTGTCCACTCAGCCTCATGAGGTTAATTTAGTAGCTATTTCAAGGAAAGAGCGGCTCCGATCTAGAAACCGAGATTAACGGCTGTGGGGATTCGTTGCGCTGTCCACGTGACACCCTCTATCCGCTAAAGTTGTCACTATCTTCACCGACAAGCGGAGGTCGCTCTGTTGGTGTTGTTCGCTTGCGGACTAAAACCACGGAGTTGTTTGTTTTTGTTTGTTATTGGATCATACGGCTGTTAGTTGTAAATTGCCTCAAAAGGTACTAACACATACGCAGTCGCAGGGCATTACGAAATAATATGCATTAAAGAATTCTTTTTAAATAGCCAGGTTGTAGATTGGCTTTACTTTTACAGCGATTCGTTTACGATTTAATTGAAAAGTGCTGTATTTTGATTAAATTGCGCTCTGCATCGTAAATGCTTAAGGCCATCTGAGTTAATTATGTGTGTTGGGAATCGCCTGACAACTGAAATGCGATCCTGGCTATAGACAATCTGCTTTACACAATGCCTTTATGCACGTTCATACGTGAATCGAACTTCATGGAGTTCAATTGAAGGATGCTTTTGTTAAAAATTTCCTTGTTGGTTTCTCGTTTTCAATTCCATTATATCCACAAAACCATTCTCTGCTTCTTAATTTCATTTTAAAATGGCAATAACTGTCGTTTCTTGTCCAAATTCATTGATGCAACATAAAATCCATTGTAGATACGAACTACACAGAAAAGGTTCTTTCACCGTCTACTAGCCATGTCTATATGGTAACACAGTGCGCCGATAGATGGCAGTACTCGTTGGTTACTGGTAGATGGAGCTGCCGGCGACGGTCTCTCTCTCCTCAGCTGTCGTCATTTTAATGCATAATAATTATTCAGTAGAGTTTAGTGAGAGCTACATTTTTTCAATATTAAAGGTTATGAATTGATGGTGAGTACACGAAGCGAAGCCTCTAGTTACACATATGAAAATAATTACTAATTCCATTGAGCAGTCTTTATTTATTTATTTTATTGTTTGTATTTAATTTTTGCTGTTTATTGGGCAATGTTTCATTATCCCCAATCCGAGCATGCAACTTACGGGACAAAGTAGGCTAAGTTCAGTTAGGCCATAAGCGGTTCCATCCAAATTCCTATTAATTTATTATTTCCTACAGTCCATNCATGCAACTTACGGGACAAAGTAGGCTACGTTCAGTTAGGCCACAAGCGGTTCCATCCAAATTCCTATCAATTTATTATTTCCTATCGTCCATACAATTGATCTTATATAGTTTCATTTACTGACAATGTCATTAAATATACTACAAATAATACACTCACTAATTCGAAATTCTTAAACGAGCCTTGTTCAAGGACACCCAAATAAAACAGCTCGTTAACCTACATAACCTAGAATCCGAGGCAAATACGTAAGGACAGCAGAGCAGCAGATTTCTTCATTACAACAACCTGTACTCCTGATGAAGGCCGGTTAGGCCGAATCATGTAGTGTCAATAAACAGAAAAGGACGAGAGATTCAATATTAGAGTCAATTTCACCGACCACGCAACATATTTTATTATTATTACACTACATGTTTCGACCTCAAGAGGTCATCCTCAGGTGTACGAACACAGCTGTATAATTACACGCAATCACATTCGTCTTCTGACTTATTCGATCCTCTATCTTATTCAGGCTCACGCTCAATAATATATCAAGCTCTCTCATAAAACACAAGTTAAAATTGTTCTAAAAGTCAAAAGTTAAAATTTAAATTTAAAATTGTTTAAAAAATTTAAACTTTGTGAATCGAATTTCAATTCAGATCACTAGTTATGCTTTCACTTTCACTTGTATTCAGTCACTTCCTACTTACGTTCATCACTACGTCAAGTTCACTTTAAATAGTTTAATTATATTATTGATTAACCGTTCATGAATTAAAGTTCAATTTTATTATAGATTGCACTTTTTCACTTTTGGAGGTCTTGCTGTTCTGCTGCGTCTTCTGAAGTTGTGGATCTGTTACGGTCCATGTCGTGATGGCTACTCATCACAACAGGAAGCAAGAAACAATTAAAGGGCGAGAGATTATTAACCGACGTTGCACATAAATGGCGAAAGATCAGAACGTAAAGTCAGATCTAGCTGTGCAACAGGATGCTGCAATTTAATATTAGAGGCCTTACAAATGTCGTGTGCATTTAATATTCATTGATACTGTGTCATGGAAATGCGCCTGAGAAAGGCCACCGGCCAAAATTAATTCGGCCGTAGCAATAGTGAACTGAGCATCTCTCAGTTTGTAACGTGAGAGAGAAACTTCTCGAAATGAATTCCCATGTTTTATTCATATCTAACACGAAAACCTTCAAGTGGCGCATCCCTCGACGTTCCCATGAACTCGCTGCAACTTGCGCGGAGAGGGCGTTACATTACTTATTAAAGGTAAATTTGTCCCTGTGCTTAATTGATAAAGCACCATGTCATTAATACTTATGGAGGAATGTAGGTATAGCTCTACTATTCTTTGACCTCGCCACCAGAGGGAGGTGAGTGCATTACTTACATATATATACATAATATATGTGTGTGTGTATCGCCGGTCACAGCAGCCGAGCAGTCTAAGGCATGTACTGTCTTCGATCGCTTGGAAACCGGGATAGTGGGTTCGAATCCCACTCAGGGCATGGATGTTTAGTTTGTGTGTGTGCGTTTTTCTGTGTTTGTGTACAGGTAGAGGCTTTGCGACGAGCTCATCACCCGCCCAAGGAGTCCTACCGAATGTGTAAGATCTAGAAAAACCGAAGTGAACGGAAAAGTTCATGGAGGTAGGCCTAGGCCCACTGGGGCTGTAGTGCCAAGGAAAAAAATATGTGTGTACGTGTGTGTGTTTGCGTCTAGAGTTAGGGGAGTTGTCTTGATGTTCTAAAATACACAAATGTGGGAACAATTACAGTAATGTTAATTAGGAGCATTTATAAGTGACCCACATCAGAGAGTGGCTGATTACAGATACAGGCAATACCGTGTTGCGTAACTTAGCAACAGTGAATGCGCGCAGACTTGAGTAGTTCTTACTCGACAAGACCACGACAGGAAGTTATGAAAAGACTCTGGTGGCTGTCCTAAATGCATTAATGTCCACGAAATACGCCCATGCTTCAAAATGTCAGAAAGTTTCCCTTTTTCGCACAGAAGTCTGACCAATAGTAAATTTATTTCATGTTGAAGAAAATGTTTGTTGTGTTTCTTGAAAACTTCCTTCTAATTGCGAGCCTTCCAAGCGTTCCGCAAGTTCCCTGTTGACAAACATGTCAATATTCTATTACTGTTCATCAGAGTTTGAGCGATTCGAGTGTGCTTGTTTGTCTTTTACTTTAATTTGTCAGCAGTTAGGTTTGTCTGTCCATACTTTTGTGTACCTCTCTGTCCAACTCACTGCATGTCAGTGCATCCATCAATCGAAAAATCCACCTATGTTTTTGTTTGACTACTGTCCACCTACATCTTAGTCTATCTATCTATCTATCTATATATCTATATATCTATCTATCTATCCATCTATCTACCTATCTATCTATCTATCTATCTATCTATCTTTGTCTAACTACCTGTATCGTTTTCTCTCCGTCTCTGTCTTAATCTAGCTGTTTCTTTTACCTGTATCTGTCTTCGTCTATCTACCCGTCTGTTTACTAATCTCTATCCGTTGGTCTCTTTATCTACCTATCCGAAGAAAACTATCTTCTAGGATATGGCCGCACCATAGCTCAAGCGGTTAGTCGCTGGCTTCCCACCCCGGCGGCCCGGGTTCAACCTCGGGTCTGGTCAAGTGGGATTTGTGGTGGACAAAGTGGCGCTGGAGCAGGTTTTCTCCGAGTACTTCGGTTTCCCCTGCCAATCTTCATTCCACCAATTGCTCCACAATCACCCTCACCTATTATCTGGGGCTGGTACAATAGGCCAGAAGTGGCCGCAGTACAAGGGACTTAGTCCCACCCCACTAGCAATAAAAAAAATCTTCTAGGATGTGACGCCGTGTAGTCTAATATAAGTTGACTGAAGTTTCGGAGGAAAAAACTGTTTCTTTCTTCTGCATCTCTGCATACTTCTTGCCGGCTCAGTTAAATCTTCGGCCCTGAATACTGAGTGAGTATTTTCTTCCGAAGCGTCAGTAAACTTCTACCAGACTACACGACGTCACATCTCATATGCTGCATCTACTATACGAACCGGGATGCGACATGGTCAGGTTCCTGACGTATATCGTTACGTCATCAATAGAAAGTTACTAGATTCTATTTTAAAAGTACTTTCGGTATTCATAGCTGTCGGGAAATTCAAATATTCTTACAATGGACTTTCCTTTTTCGTTGAGATAGCCTGTGTAAGGTATGACGCACCCCAGATCAC
>NW_019738363.1:408413-500029 GCF_002891405.2 Cryptotermes secundus
GAACTTCTCCGTTCACTTCGGTTTTTCTAGATCTTACACATTCGGTAGGACTCCTTGGGCGTGTGATCAGCTCGTCGCAAGGCCTCTACCTGTACACAAACACAGAAAAACGCGCACACACACGAACTAAACATCCATGCCCTAGTGGGATTCGAATATAAGAATTCAGTTCGTACCTCACTGGAAACAGATCCGAACCCAAGATCCCGGCTTCAGAGCAAGCGAAGACAGTACATGCCTTAAATCGCTCGGCTACCGTGACCGGCATATTACTAAGTAACCATCCAATTGAGATAAGGTAAGGGTCTCGTTCAAGACTTTAACAATTCAGTATATCAACGTTATATTTCCTGCGGAATTCGGGAGTTCATCACAGCCAGTATAAAACACTTCTGTCTTGTTTTATTCCACACTAATCTCAAACTTCCTGTTCGATTACACAGTCTTTAAATTATTTCTTCGCAGATGATATAGGAGTAAAAGAATATTGAAGTAATTTTTTTTTTATTTCTGACAGTTTCATGAGTTCGAGTTTAGGTAGAAATGTTACGACAGAACCTCTACACGAGTAGGAGAAACAGCCTGCCTGTCACAGACACGCTGTAATCACATAATAAAAATACAACTCAGGAAATCTCTTGGGCAAGCGATCTGTTTTAGAAGTGCAATATGTGAAAGGAAAGCTTGAAATATAACCTATGAAGAATCTGCATCAGAGAGAAGCGAATTGGAAGGGAATTGTGGAGAAGTTGGGACAACAAGTAGCACCTGCACATACAGTTTGCTACGGCGCAGGGTAGCAACGGGATATGATGTCTTACCTTTGACCAGGTAACACAAATCACGGAAGATTAGGTACTCTCACCTGTAGGAGTAACTGAAAACGCGGGTTCTGGTTCGGATTAACGGGTTTATTTACTTTTTATACACACAATTTTTGAAAACCTCAAACCTAATATAATATTAATAGGCACATAACGAATTTTCTCACGGTCTCAAACTTTAAGAGAATCTTATATCAATTACAATCGGATACATTTGTTTTGGCCAATCATTCGATCGCCTCTCGTCAGTAATCTGTAAGGTTATTCCCTCAAATAAGTTCAACCTGATTACCCTCCCAGCGAAAGTAGATGTAAGAAACCAAAACCTACACAAATTTCTTTTGCAGTATTTTCATGTTTGGTAACAAACAAAATGAAATATGAACTTGGCCGACAAAAAGAACTGTCTCCGACTCTAGTGCCCCGCCCTAAATTATATTTCCTATTAAGGTCACTGCAACTTAACCTCTCTTCTATAATTTAATAATATCTTCAAGCTGAAGTCTTACCCCAGTTTTCAATGCCCTGGTAATTAATAGGGAGCAGACTTTCATGATTCTCAGTACAGCAATATAGCTATATAGCTCTAAATTGCTATCTTGTTAATAAATTCACTGAATATCATTCCAACGCAATGAGAATGTGCATGAAGTGGGAGTTGGAACTGTATGTAACTCGCTGAATTAATACATTAATTAAATAGAGGTCTTAAATTAATTTACGTTCTATTTTAGGAGAATAAAGAATTTCGCTGTAACGGAAAATAAAACTTTTTTTATAAGCCATGCTATTCAAAGTTGCATTTGTTCATCTCTAAAATTGTAAATACACGTATCTGTTTCGAAAAGACAATTCCTCTTAATTCAGTAATACAAATAATGTGGTTCATCTATGTAATAGGGAGGCTAGAAGCTATAATCGGGATGTTAAAGGGATTAGGAACAGGATTAATTCGAGATGTAACCACTAGAGTGCGGGTCCAACAGCAATGCAGTAAACGTTGTGATGTTCAGACACTAATAAACGGTTTTCTAACCAATCAGCAAAAAACAGTGAGACTATTATAAATGAGTGAAGACTAATGCACATAGACTGCGGGGATTAATGTGGAGTGACTTTAAAATGTGTAAGGCAACCACAGAGTAATAATTATATGTAGTTACGACCTGTAGGTGGTTAATAACTTAAATTACCAATCTGAACCACGTCTTTAGTCACCCATACACGTGACAATATTATACTCCACTAACCTAATACGTTTACATTTTCCGGCAAAAAGATTTTATGCTTCTTTTTCTTCAGGCATATGTGTTTCATGACCTGCCACACCAGACCTATTTATTTTATCACCGTAACATCTGACGAAGAGTATAAATGTTGTTGTTGTTGTTGTTGTTGTTGTTGTTGTTGTTGTTGTTGGAGAGGGTGGGTTTCCCCATGCACTTAGACCAGATATTGGTCCATTGTGCGTCCCCCTGTGATAGTCTACCAGTCTCTATACCCTACCGGTACTGGTGCTTACCATCAGTCCCGACTCAGCCAGCGAGTTCGGCCTCTACTGGCTCAGCGGTATCTCGATGCTTCCCCCCTCTACCAGAGGCATTAGAGACTACTGTTGGGCGGGAAATGTCCTGAATTTGGCTCAGAGGTCCCCTTGAGACATGAGGTTCTTTTACGTGCCGTAAAGCTACGACACGGGACCCACGGCTTAAAGTCCCTCCCGGAGGACTTGTTCCCTGAATTTTTCCGCCCTTAAAAATTCCACGACCTCCGCCGGGTTTGAACCCGCGTACCTTGAGTCACGAGGTGAGAACGTTACCCCTAGACTACGGAGGCCGCTGACGAAGAGTATAAATGATGAAGTTTCCGTCCTTCCTTACCTTCTTCTGCTTTCTCCTGGAGGCAGATAATTCTCCTCAGAATTACTTTGCTAAAGGCCTTCGTTTCACATGTTAAGTTTGCATTAGTAATAAAAAAACACTGCCTACTGCGGAATATAATTCCAAAAAAATATCGCTGATATTTTCTTTGTGAGTTATTTTGCGATACCTTCATTTTTGAGACTTTATAACGTCGGATGGTATGGATCACCGGCGAAAGATAACTTCAAAATTATTTGAAAGGAAGCTACATTGGTCTAACCGAGGTACAATTCCGACATTTGTCTGGATGTACTGAGAAAAACCACTAATTATCTCACCAAATATATCGGCTGAGATAATGAACCGATGACTTCCCGAACATAAGTCTATAGAGCATTATATTTATATCAACCCAGTCTGTTACCAACGGCCATACCACGCTGAAAACACCGGTTCTCGTCCGATCGCCGAAGTTAAGCAACTTTGGGCATGGTTAGTACCCGGCACTTCATTTTTAAGGCCGCGCCATACCTCAAGCGGGATCGTACCCGGGTCTGGTCATGTGGGATTTGTGGTGGACAAAGTGGCGCTGGAGCAGGTTTTCTCCGAGTACTTCGGTTTCCCCTGCCAATCTTCATTCCACCAATTGCTCCACAATCACCCTCACCTATCATCTGGGGCTGGTACAATAGGCCAGAAGTGGCCGCAGTACAGGGGACTTAGTCCCACCCCTCTAGCAATAAAAAAAACGGTCTGTTACTGTTATACTGAAAAAAATAATTGCCTACAGAGTTTCAGTCGGGAAACCCCGAAGGACCATAATCCATAGGAGACTTGCATGCAGACGGGAGTGTATAAAAAAATACCCGAAAGTAAGGGGCCTCAGCTTGTGGGTTGAATTCATCTGGCTTACCGTGCAGACCAGTGATTGGTATTTGTGAACATGATACTGGCTCTACGCATCCAATATATGGTGAGGATACATTCTGCAAGCTCAACCACCCTCAGATTCTCGAGTAAGAGTTATATCTGAGTGCATCGTGAATAGTGGTTTCCTTATACCACTTCTGCACTGAAATATCTAACTTGCGCCAAGGCTCTTTGGAAATACTTTTCCTTATAAATTAATTTTCCCGGCCTTTTGAAGATGAAGTGAAAGCCTTTTGAAGTTAAATCAGTTGCGCCTTTGTGTACCGATAAGAGAGTAATAGACTTTATGGATGTCCTTTGCAGTTCCATTAAAACATGTATGCTAAAAAGTATAAATATTTTTCGTTTGGAATTCAAAGTCAGAGAGTCCGTACAAGATTGGGTGGAAGACATTAACATATTGTTACGGCTCGTTTAGACTTTCAAAGGGCTGTCATATCCATTTGGTACCCGAAAGTTCCAGAATGAGTAAGGAAAATCGGCCATCTTTAGTGTCAACTCACTTAAGCGTCCTCTCTGAGAGGCCACAGATCCAAAATAACAAAAATCGCAACTCCTGAAGGATATGATCTCATTTCCTTGAGGTTTCCAAACAAAATTTGGTACAAATTAAAGTATATAGTAATATTAAGGTCTTCTGAGATATAAGGCCGTGCAGTTTTGTGCACGCTTTTTACAGTGAACCTGAAGATATCACATTGATACTTATCTGTCAGGTTATACGGCTTTCCCTCCCAAAGAACCGTAATCTTATCTCTAACTTATGCCCTGCTTACTACTGTTCCACTCCATCACAACGTCCACGTGGAGACCGTCCAAGAACTTGGGGTAGACGCTTTCACGAAAATTTCCTTGAAATGGCGACGCAGGGAGTGAGGGGGTTGCAGGGAAGGGAGACATGGCAACACTGCTGCCTCTCTACATTCATTATGTTTTCTGAAGACATCGTTTTATGAGATCCTGTGGCGTACCACTTAGTGATATATTTGGGACGAGCAGAGTAATTTGTGATCTACTGCAGAATACAGCAGTGTGTAAACCTATCCTGCTAAATATATAAATTAATTTTGTAAGTGCGAGCTCTGTCATTATCCTTACGTAATTTTCGGTTGCCATAGCAACACACTGCATGGACGTAAGTTATGAAACACGAAAGGAATACCAGTCTTTTATTAGGGTACCTCATGTGTACTCTTTTGAGTACCGATGTGAAGTGCAGTATATTGTACAAAGGACAAGATTTTCTGACTGGCTATTTGTGCATGCTGTTCGTGGGAGATGGAGTCAAACGCTGGCTTCAACGCAAATTTCGATAAATTGTAAAACTGGAAAGGAATACGGGAGAAAATAGAGAAAGATAATAGAACAGTAAAAAAAAAAGTGTCACGGTTGACGGTGAGGTCAGCCTTACGCGCCGGTCGCCCTTTTGGCCCAGGAATATTCCTGGTACTCATTTCTGTTAAGAGTCTGAGTCGACGCCAGGGCCATAGTGCGGCTGGAGGGATTAGGTCAACTGAAAAATCCAATTACCGCATCGAGAACAGAAACCACGATCTTCCGAATTGTAGCAAAGTGCCTCAACGAACTACGCTACCGCGTGCCACCAACATTACAAAAGTTTATATAAAAAATGGTGAGGCTTTTCACCGAATACTCAAACGAGTGTTTACACTGACATGCATATAAAATACTCTATAGCCAACTGGCCCTGATTTTACGGGTTGCAGGTTGAACAGCAGCAGACTTTGCATCTCTATAGCAAAATTATTGGGACGAGTTCATTTTAAGTGCCATAATGTGTTTGAGCACATCAGCCATGAATCCTTGGTGATAATCTAGACCCTAATATATTGCGAATACTACAAACTATGATGATGTTCCATATAAATTTCTCGCACTCTTCTCCAAGCATAATTAGAATTATCAAGCCAAGGAGGATGAGGTGGGCAGGGCATGTAGCATGAATGGGGAAGACGAGGAATGTGTATAGGATATTGGTGGGAAAGCCACAAGGAAGGAGACCACTGGGAAGACCAAGACGTAGGTGAGTGGCCAATATTAAAATGGATCTTAGAGAGGTAGGATGAGATGGGATGGATTGGATTGATCTGGCTGAGGATAGGGACCAGTGGAGGGCTCTTGTGAAGACGGTACTGAACCTTCGGGATAAAATGCTGGGAAAATCTTGAGTAGCTGCACAACTGGTAGCTCCTCCAGAAGGGCTCAGCTCCATAAATAAGTAAGTATTTATTTCATAAATCTCGGGGTCCAAAAATCAACTTTCTGCTGCCACACATTTCTAATCAATGAACATTCTCGATAACAAGAAATTGTGATTCAAGACCACGCTTCTGCATTACGGTCTTACATATTTATATATGTACCCTCTGCACGAAACTTGTTACCCTTGTCCAGCTGAGGCAAGCATGCGCATTGCCAGGTCGATCAACGTATTGACTTGTACTTTCTGGAATAAAAATAACACAGGATTCCCCTAATACGGTCAGATTATCAATAGAATGACCACGCCTTAATGGAAATCGCTGAAGGACTCAAAATTCTTATAACATCGGCAGGCCCATCACATACACATACACTCAGGACTGTGATAATAGGGAGCATTACTTTCTAGGCTGTACCGCCTTGTAGACCTGCAGACGCCCGGCGTCCACTCTCTCCACCTTCAGGATTGATTAAGGCTGGGGCCACACCAGCGCACAAAATGCGTCCGTTGTAACGAACGTCGTGACGTCCGTTGTAGAAATAAACAAGAGAGGCGAATGCTACGCTTTCTTCTGGCTCCATTGCAGACAAAAAACTACGTACCGCATTCTGCAACTGTGTGGTGTCCTCAGCAACGTCCTTCATAAAGTACGTTCGTTGTAAACGATGTAAACGTGCTCTCGTGTGGCCCCAGCCTAAGACAAACTAGGAAGCAGTTAGAATTTGGGGCCAAGCAAAATTCTACCTGAATATACGGGTAGATTCTAAAGGATTCTGATGAAAGCGTATAACACTGAGAATTATTGCGTTTTTGGACTTCGTCCATCGTCCGGTATTTTATAAACTACCGGGTGATGGACAAAGTAAAAAAAAAAAACTCAGTAAATCGGTATACACGCTGTTTATCTTGACAACATTACCAAACACATAATACAATCTCTGGGGGAAACGCAGGTGTTTTGTAAGTTTAAGTAATTGGTACACAGAGCAACCACTATGCTGTAAGGCTTAATTATTTGTCAGACTGTATTACTGTTCTGGTACGAAATGTGTTATAGAAACGCAGACATTGAGGAGGTTGATCTTGTGGTAGAACCCGTGTTCGGAAGTTTTCGGTTCGAATTTCGGAGTAAGAACTTTTGTGTTTCCTCAATCTTCCTAGAAAAATGATGGGACAGAACATCGATAAAGCTATGGGCTCTTGATTCCAATTCAGGTCCAATTCATCTTTCTTTTGTCATTCTGGTAACTGACTCTGTTTGTTGTACCTAATTAGAGCTTCGTAGAAATCAAAGAGCATTTGCATGCAGATGTCTTCAGAGGGCCGGGTACAGAACCAATTTTTTTAAGTAAAATCACTCGAACGTAAAGGTAAATTTGCATTTAAGTGTTAACCAACGCTTCTAACTTGAAATGTTACCTCTGCAAGTTTAATCTTCTTGTTTGTTTTCAAAGGCTTTATTACTCCTTTCCCTTCCGACTACTACAGATGAACAATCTTTGAATTCTGTGTGACTGAATCAATTTTACAGACTAACATCAAAGCTCGCATGATCGTATGTTCTATTTTCATACATAAATCATTTTATTTCCTTTGAAGGATTCAAGTAATCACAACTCAGACGATTCCCGCTCGCCTTTCTTTAGGAAAGAAGTAACACATCGTTTGTCTTTCCTACAAATCGCTGTTCCTGTATTCTTTACGTCGCACTAAACAGAACTTGAACTGAAAAGCATCATCTTCTGGCTTGCACCTTCATAAAGTTCGATAGGTGTACGTGTGAAATTAAACCTAGGATTGCCATGGCAAAAGCTGTATTTAGCAAGAAGAAGAATCTTTTTACCAGCAAATTGGACTTAAATTTGAGAAAGAAACTAGTGAAATGCTACATTTGGAGCATAGCTCTGTATGGGGCTGAAACTTGGACACTTAGGGCAGTAGATCAGAAACACCTGGAAAGCTTCGAAATGTGGTGTTGGAGAAGGATGGAGAAGATCAGTTGGACCGATTATGTGAGAAATGAAGAAGTGTTAATTAGAGTCAGTGAGCAGAGGAATATCCTACACGAAATAAGAAAACGGAAGGCTAATTGGATTGGTCATATCTTACGCGGTAACTGCCTTCTAAAAGAAGTTATTGAAGGAAAGATAGAGGGGCGGATAGAAGTGACCAGAAGACGAGGAAGAAGACGTAAGAAGATGCTGGATGACCTTGGGGACAGAAGAGGATATTTTCATTTGAAGGAGAAAGCTCTAGATCGCATTAAGTGGAGGAACTGTTTTGGAAGTGACTGTGGACTTGTCATCTTGACAGATTACAGATGAATGAATGAAAGTTCGGTACACGTTCACCGAAATTTCGAATCAATTTATCCCTTCCATCTTCAGGTTAGAATAGAAAGCCATGAAAGTAAACAGCAAGATGCAGTATGCAAGATGCAAGCATATTTGTGACAAGCGCCTTCCGTCCTCATTTCACTGAAGACTGGATAAACTCTAGAACACAAAAGCATGCGGCGGATAAGAAGAAAATCTTATATACCTGAACTCGTGCAATCCGGCGTGTAGGCTCTCCTACTGACTCTACGATTAAAGCAATGTTAGGCTTCTCAATATAACAGCCATCTCATATAGGCTTCAATCCTCTCCAGTCGATTCGGATTGAACATTGTTATTTATTTATTTGTTTGTTTATTTGCTTATTTGCTTGCGGTTTCAGTAACTCAACATATATGGAGCTAAGAGAGAGAAAGATGACGATGTATGATAGACTGCAAATGTATCCAACAAGGAGTACCGCTGCTTCCGAACTGAAATACCAACCGAGAGACCGACCACCCTGACTGATGACCTCGCGTTCTCTCGGCCACTTCACACAAATTCCAGGGTAGTACCTCACAAACCAAGAGAAAATCGTTTCCTTCCGCGTCCATTCCAATTCATCTGTACACTAACCACGGTATCATGCGACGATACAAAATGTAGTCTAAATTGGTGACAGTTTTGTTGAAACTCTTTCCCTCCCTACATGAAAAAGCGTGAGATTTATCATTGTCATTAAGCAGTTTCAGGTTACCATAGCAACGAAATATGGAACGTTAACACGTACCATGAACGTAAGTTGCGTAGTATCGAGTCTGCTCTCCGAGTATTGATAATCTGTCGTGGATATGTCATGTGTAGTAAAGCAGAGGGTTCAGGATAGAGTGTTTGTGAAATGTTATTTCTGGGAGATGGTGTTAAATGCCAGCCTCGAAATATCGTTCCATATTATGTAGGGCGGATGTGAATACATGAGCAAACGAAGGAACTTCACAGTATGAAAACTTATGTTACACACGATGGGAATTTGAGTAAAATTCTCAAAGGGCGTTACATTACTATACCCTACGGAAATAATTGAACTTTAATTAAAAAAAACATGTGGAAGGAAGAGGTCGTGGATTAATTTGAAGTCGTACAGCTGGACCTGACTGCATTAATCAGGGTAGAGGATTTCCCTGCCGAGATTTGAAAACCAGCGAGAGATGTATTTAGGCAACACTGCACAGCACACTCGTACAGTGTGATTGATCAGACCTCTGGGTGTGGGTGTTCGTGGGTGGTAAGGTGGACGGGTGAATACGGTTGAAAGGGGGCTCTGGTTCGAGACCAGAATCACTGACGCGGATGACAAATATAGGTAATCAAAATGACATATGAATTTCATGTTTAGAGTATTAATATACTCATAATTCGGTTAGGCATCAGACGAAGGAAATTCGTTGCCTGATTGAAAACATTTGCACCGAACCTTGAAGTCTAGTGGGTGATGTATCTGCTTTGTATTTAGGAGGTCCTGGGTTCAATCCTTCGCCCACAGATCAGTGCCTCTCTGTCTATATGTCATGCCATAGAATCTACTGAAGAGATTTCCATGAAATTAGTTCTGTATTATCTAGACAATAAGTTCCCAGATAACCTCTCTGTTGGTTTAGCTTCCTATATAAGAAATCTGCAATGCTGTGTGAGATTATGACTGCGCACGCGATAGTTGCAAATAATATAAATGCCGTAGGTAAATCTGAAAATATTAGTCTCTCTGTCGTCATTTTTTGTGAAAATTGGGTTATTTATAGGCGATTTTGAAAAATGTTTTCTTTTTCAGCAGTAGATCTGATGAGTGGAGTAGAGTGTAGTAGTAACACATACTACTCAGAAAGCGAAATTACAGTTTCTGTATTTTATTAAAAAGGATTATTATTTATTTACTCATGGAGCTGAGCCCTTCTAGAGGAGCCGCCAATTTTGCAGCAAATCAAGAACTTCACAGCGATTTCTGGAACCCGAAGGTCCATAACCGTGTTCACAAGAGTCCTTCACTGGTTCCTATTCTGAGCCAGATCAATCCAAATCCATACCATCTCATCCTATCTCTTTAAGATACATTTTAATATTGTCCACCCACCTATGATTAAAAAATTTTCTTCTTACAAAAATTGTATTACATGAAATATAGTTATTATTAAATCCTGCAAATTTTATTCAAAACATTTCTCGATACATTAATATTTCATGAATATAAAGACAAATAATTTCTAACTCTTTGCTGCTTGATAGGTATTTAATGTGATGCAGTTAGCAGAAATTAATTTGTGTCTCCGATAAAGGAACGAAGAATATAATGATGCATTCAATACTTCAAACTACTCAATAGAATAATATATATATATTATTCTAATGAGTAATATATATATATATACTGGGCCGTGCCACAGCTCAAGCGGTTAGTCACTGGCTTCCCACCGCGGCGGTCCGCGTTCGATCCCGGGTCTGCTCAAATGGAATTTGTGGTGGACAAAGTGGTGCTGGGGCAGGTTTTCTCCGAGTACTTCGGTTTCCCCTGCCAATCTTCATTCCACCAATTGCTCCACAATCACCCTCACCTATCATCTGGGGCTGGTACAATAGGCCAGAAGTGGCCGCAGTACAAGGGACTGAGTCCCACCCCACTAGCATTAAAAGAAATTATTATCTACTGCAAACTGGAGTACGTCAATTCAATCTGTAGATTTTAATTGCACCAAGGAGAACTCTTCCATAAGGCGAGAACGACAAGCAACGGTGTTGAAATTAACAGAACCGGCGGTTATATGAAGGTTATTCATTTGAATATGAGATAATTTCTCTAAGTTCTACCTCATAGAGGATAACACACTACCTCATCCTTAGAAAGACCAATTAGTAATGCTGTGCAGGAAAGTAACAGCAGCTTATCCTACCATACTACCTTCTTTAATATGCTCTGTGTTTAGACTAACGTCTTTAACGATGAAGGAGGCTATAGTTGTCAGTGTATTTTGAAGGATTAAATATAAATATTTCAGAACGCCCAACACGCTTTGTGTCACTCTTGCTTTCGCTGGAAGCAGTCCGTACATCACGCTAGCTTCTGCACAGTGCACCGGACACGAGCAGGCAGCGTCGAGAGGTGGAGGCTACACGCCTGGACAAGTCTCTAGACTGTTATCATAACAGAGAGACGCTAGAGACGAAACTTACACTCAGAGCCAAAGCAAATATTACTATCGGGAAAGCTGTAAGAGATTCTTGCAGGTTTAATGGCATGGGAAGAAGGCAGACGTCATCATTCGGTAATTATGAAATAATCTATCATCCTTCTGACTGACCTAGTAGCTAGCTGAGTGACCAAAATGACTCGCTTATTAATTAACCAATCATCACAACGACTCGCTCAGTAACTGACTGACTGACTGACTGACTGACTGACTGACTGACTGACTGACTGACTGGTTTACTAAATAAGTAACTTTTTTTCCTTGGCACTACAGCCCCAGTGGGCCTAGGCCTACCTCCATGAACTTCTCCGTTCACTTCGGTTTTTCTAGATCTTATACATTCGGTAGGACTCCTTGGGCGGGTGATCAGCTCGTCGCAAGGCCTCTACCTGTACACAAACACAGAAAAACGCACACAAACATCCATGCCCTGGGTGGGATTCGAACCCACGATCCCACTTCCGAGAGAGCGAAGACAGTGCACGCCTTAGACCGCTCGGCTACCGTGACCGGCTAAATAAGTAACTTACAGAATATTATTCTTTATTTTATTGCTAGTTGGGTGAGACTGAGTCCACTTCTGGCATATTGTACCAGCCCCAGATGATAGGTGAGGGTGATTGTGGAGCAATTGGTGGAATGAAGATTGGCAGGGGAAACCGAAGTACTCCGGGAAAACCTGCCCCAGCGCCACTTTGTCCACCACAAATCCCACTTGACCAGACCGGGGATCGAACCCGGGTCGCAGCAATGGGAAGTCAGCGACGAACCGTCTGAGCTTTCGCACTGAGCCTCAAAACAAATGACTTACCGGCTTATAGTAAATCAGTTTCGAATCCGCTTCTAATAAACCGAATTACTGAAGAAATGCAATAAGTTCGAGGTCACAGAGAGGGAAAGTACATTCAGATACTCGCTGTAATCCTCGTAGTTCATAGGTTGAACTCGGTTTCACGCTAAAATATTACTGGAATGAACATACCTGCCAAATATCATTCAGTTTTGTTGAACCGAGATAAACTGTTTCGGACCTTGTCTGGAATATTAACATCAACAATTCCGGCTGAAAATGAAATGATATGTCGGCCTTAATATTCAAAGCTCTTTGCATACACGTCATATTTACGTGTCAGTTAATCACAGATTCCAGGCTACTTTTTTTATAATTTAATAGATGCATTGAACTACCACGATTTGGTGTTACATAAAATATAATTATATATTGAGACATAAAATTTCAGGTGGGAGAAAGAGAGGGAAGTGTCATATGGTTTACTGTTTACATACATCGTTGTATCCCTGCGATTCCCACGCATAGATCATTGTCAATATTTGAACGCGATTACACGCGGAAATTTTCGATATGGATTATGAAAACAATCGTATATGAACATGGGCAATGTGACCTACAAAATAAAAAGTGCCTCTCCGAAAGTGTCCCAAAGGACACTATTCGAATTTGCAGCTTTCGATGTGAATTAATCCACAAATCTTCTCGGATGATCAGACAGAATATTTCTCCGAAATTTCCATTTTTATTCAGTGTTTGAAGCGACTGATATGAGATAATTTTGATGGCCTGTAGCTCCTGCACTGGAAGAAGAGAAGCAACTTCATCATTTTTGCTATTCACCAGCATAACTAACTAACTAATTCCTCGGAGCTGAGTCAAAAGGCTTGAAGGTTTAGATAAACTGAAAAATCCGATGACGTCATCGGGAATCGAAGCCAATATCTCCCGGCCTGTAACATAGTTACGCTATACCAAATCTGATATTAACATAAAATAAAATATTTAATTTCTACTTGAGGATATCATGCATAAAATAATTCCCCTTGAAAACGTTCTAGTAATCAACAAGTAACATCCGAGGAGTCTGGTGTAGTGGCTATCCTCTGCTCTCTCATTCAAGATATGCTCGGTTCGAGTCGTTGCACTGACTACACTGGCTAAAATCTGTAGTAGTTCTCCTTGGCCTCTCAAAGCAAGAAGCCGGACAGGAACTCGACTACAGTCCATTCGCGGAGACGAGAGAGTCCTCGTAAACAAATGCACGCGGTGTCTCCTTCGCTCTTTGAGCGATCACGTGATGCGTGTCCCGTTGCAAGGGCTTCCAAAGTTCACTCTTCAGTCTGAATGCAGGTTAACGTGCGTCCGAATGCAGTGAGTACACTGAGTAACTGCGCGCTTTGTCCACTCCTTGCTGTCAGCTGTGGCGACTCGGGGCTTGCTTTGTTTACGCTAACTGTCTCGTCTCCGCGAATGGACTATAGACCTAATTGCTTCGTTCCAATTCCTTTCACAGTTCATCATGCATACGTCATCTTACAAGTCAACGTTTTATAGTCTTACAGAATTTAAAAATAACTTGAAATAGAAAACAAACAACAGAAAATTTTTATCCTGTTGCGGCCTCATATTAACCCAACACAAAGGAACAAAAAACACGATCAATACGTTCCTGCAAGATCCTCTACTAGTTAATGCCACGTTCTTTATGGTGGTTACTATACTAGTTTAATATTTGAAAGGCCCTGAGCAGTGGCCAGAAGATATTAGTACTATCTGGGGGGGGAAACTAATCTAATTTCCTTTGACACGACGCGGACCGCATAGGAAACAAAAAAAATTGGGATATACACAGACACACAGAGCCACGCTGACACTGACCGCATAGCATATGGAAAATTTGAGCATACACAGAAGCACAGACACGCAGAGAAAACAGCGATCTCATAACCCTCTTTTAATTTTTTCAAAATAAAGAAACTTGGGTAAATATTATTTTAAATTTTCTCTATGTATGTCGATACGAACCAGTCACTTGAAGACATTACTATAGCCTATACCTGAGATGTTGTCTATATCAAATATACGTAAGTCAACCCCTAAAATAATATGAGAGTTAACTGAAAACTCACGCAACACTTGTTACCATTCCGTTTAGAATTAATTGTCCTTTCGGTCTGCCGTCTNGTCTGCCGTCTAAAACGCAAAAGTTAAAACATATATAATTATAATCTGGTCTCTTACATGAAGGGTAGAAGCAAAAGCTAGGTGGTTGAAAATACGGCGCAAGAGAGAATATTTAGACCTAAAATGGAAGAGGTAACAGGAGGCTGGAGAGATTACTTAATGAGAAACATCACAATTTCAATTCAGCACCAAATATTATTGCAGTGCTCGTGACAAGAATGATGAGATGGGCAGGACACATAGCATATATGGGAGAGAAATGCATAAAATATTTGGCAAGGCAATTTTAAGGAAAGATACCAATAAGAATACCTCGATGTATGTGGAAATATTGTGTTAAAATGAGCCTTAAAAAAATTATGTGGAAAATGTGAAGTGGACTCATATGGCTAAGGATACGGAACAATTGTGGGGTCTTGTTAAGATGATAAGTAAGATTTTCGGTTATATCAAATGTTGGTAAATTTTTGAATAGCCGAAAATATATTAGGTTCTCAATACCGACTCAGACCAATGGAGTTGTGTAATTAATTGATTATTTAGTTAGTCAGTCATTTATAACTTAAAACCTTGTTTAACTGTGTGAAGTACATTGTAAGGAGGGGCCTATAAGTTCATCAGTGAGAGTCTGCAGCCGCAGTTGCGAAGCTACCAGCTAGTAATCATGTTAAAACTTGTTAGTCGTGAGGTTAGGAACGCTTTACTTAGCAACTATAACAAATGCCGCCAACTTCACGGAAACAGAATACGGAAGCAGGGTAACAAATCGCATGCTTCAGCCTTCAACTCAGATCATGAATGACCCCACGTATATAACGTATTTTTTACGATCTCGTCATGCTGTGTGATTTTAAAATAAATTCCCTACATTTACGTAATTTGTTCACCACAGTTTTACTAAAAGACCTCCAACGTCCCTTATCCTGATCAGATTAAACTCCTCTCCATTGATTATCAAACT
Organism: Cryptotermes secundus; assembly: GCF_002891405.2. Classification (NCBI taxonomy): domain Eukaryota; kingdom Metazoa; phylum Arthropoda; class Insecta; order Blattodea; family Kalotermitidae; genus Cryptotermes; species Cryptotermes secundus. The sequence continues at coordinate 423,749 of NW_019738363.1, forward strand.
CTTTCCTTGAGACACATTTTAATATTATCCTCTCATATAATGATTACTTCCTTTATGGTAATGGCATCATTTTACTCAAAACGTGATGAAAGAACATATATAATTTTACCGTCAATGCAAGAATACGTCATTATTTATTTATATATATATATTTATAAATAAGTAAATTATCATTGCGTTGATGGTAAAAATTATATATATGTTCACTGTATATACGCAACAGGATGCGATCCTTAAAAATAAAAAGGATCTGCTCATTTCATTCTCCTCGATTTAATCAGTCTAGAAATATTAAATACTCTAATTATGAATATCTTTACTTAAACTTCCCTCCTACCGCTTTTACATGTTCTGCCCGAGGTTAGGACATCTTACTCCAGAAACCTTCATGAAAGCAAAATACTATGTGAGATTAATCACTTTTCACGGCAATACGAGTTCAGATTTTGGGTATTTTTAACTACCGTGTAGCACATATGTATTTACTGACCTTCCGAATTATGAGCTGCCTCTATCATCAGAGCAGATTTCACAGTGGCGCAACCCTGAAGGTAAATAAACAATTTCATATTTTGAAGAAAGTCGTCTTCTGGGATCTGGCACCGTGTATTCTTAGTTTTCACCGACGTTTCGGAGGAACGTATCGCCTCCATCTTCAGGGCAGGTGAATTGCGTTGAGAATACAGAGAGCAGTAGCTGCAATGATTCGGAAATGAAAAGCGCTAGTTTATATATAAAGTAGGCAGGGGGGGAGGGGACCAATGGGAAGAGTGAACAACGATTAAGGCCATATATGGTCTGGGGTGTGAAAGGGGGTTGGGATACCGGCCAGTGAATCCAGGCAACTTGGAGGTCAATGGCACGGAGGTGGCGGTTAAACAAGAAGAACCGGTTGGCTGGGGACAGGCCACCCCAATTGTTCTTCATGTCATTGACGTCAGTAGCCTGTCCTCAGTTCATGTCATTGACGTCAGTAGCCTGTCCCCAGTTCATGTCAATGACGTCAGTAGCCTGTCCCCNGGCGCCAGATCCCAGAAGACGACTTTCTTCATAGTCATCGCCGTGAAAACCTCAAAACTTACAATTTCATATTTTCTTTTCCGAGACTGAATAAACAAAACTCCACATGCCGATATACAAAGAGCGAGAGATGGAAATTCGTCAACCATTCACAAAAGCAGGAAGAATTACAGTTTCCGGATATCGGGCGGGACGAATGAATACTCCGAATGAATACGAAGATTTCTTCTGTGAAATCCGTTTCAAATCCGAGTCTTCAAGAAGAAGTCTTTAAATTTTTCATTAGGCGACGATCCTCTGAAACAGATCGATAGGGAATTGGGAAGGAGCTTCGGTTTCTTATTTATTATTCCTCAGTCTTGTGATTATCCTTCCCTTTCACTTCCCTCTCTATTTCTTCTTCTTCTGTTTCACTTTTTCTTTCTCTTCGTCTTAGTTTCTCTCTCCCATTCATCTCCTCTCCACATTTCCTCTTTCTCAATGCACTGTCTCGCGCAGTGTTTCAGTCGTTATGCGAAAGGATTAATATCCTAGAGACTAACAGAGGACAAACTATTTGAAATCTTTCTAAGTTCGATATCTTAAATAAAGAAGACAAATTGAAATTCAAAAAAGAAAGTTTGAAGAAGAGGGGATTGTATGTAAAATATCAGCAGAGTAGATAAATATGAAAAAAGGGGAACATTTAATCCGTATCAGAACATGCACAGTTTTCATGTGTCTTTGAACCGCACGCACAGATGGCCATGTGTATAAATTATACTGTGGCATATAGACACGTTGCTACGCAACGACCGCGGAAAAATGAGACAGCCGTTGATAGCCAGCGGCGAGCGAGCCAATGGACTGGCTAGAAAGTGGTGCTCTCTTCAAGGTCAGTGCCAATGGCTGCGCACTCAACAATGGATACATCAACAGATGAACTGTGTTTTCTGTGCTGTCCGTGAAGAAGGGTTAAAAGCGGAACAAAGTATAGAGATTAGTCGGTAGTGGGATAATCGTCAAACGGTAAGGACGAAGCAGAGACACTGTCAATATCCTTTACTAGGAAACGACTAGTGAAGTCAAAGAATATTTTACATGTGCTGCAGTTACAGTGATATTTAGAGTGTGGAAACCAGTGGGGCTCTTATGGTTATTTGTAGTTATGAGTTGAGAATAAATTTGGTCAATAAATGGAGTAACGAATCAAAAACCGGTCTATAGTCACATTCAGACACGTTAAACTATCTTTATAAATAGTTCAACATATGCTCAAAGCCATACTGTAATACAGAACTGCATTAATAGAATAAACATATATGATTTTGACAGTTTGACGTCAGTAAATATTCTTTCCTTTCTTTTTCCTTCTCTTTTCCTTTCAATCGTTGGTGCATTCTGGTTCTATTCTGAAGGCCATGGCCGACTGTAACTGAAATTTCGAAAATATACTCTAACATATTTTCTTCACGGCGGCTGCCGGAGTTCGATCCTGGGTCTGGTGAAGTAGGATTTGTGGTGGACAAAGTGGCACTGGAGCTAGTTTTCTTCGAGTACTTCTGTTTCCCCTGCCAATCTTCATTCCACCAAATTCTCCATCATCATAATAACAATAGGCCAATCGGTGACCGCCGTGCCGAATGGACCCAGTTGGATTCCACCCCTCACTAAGCGAATTAAAAATATATATATATTCTTTTATTATATCTAAACCCGGAAGACGAACGGAAAAATATATATCGGACCTAGAATTTGCGTTTACGTTGTTGCCATAATCTCCTTCTAAATACTATTAACTCATGAATAAACATTGAGGTATGCGCAGAGGTGCATACAATTCTGAGCGTGAATGTCATAAATACATCATATTTAAATGAAATATTTCGTGTCAGATTTCATGAAGATTCATTGAACGCTTCTGGCAACATACGGACAGTCAGTGAGAGATCTGCATGCGTCCATTTCATGCCAAAAAAAACACAGTAATTGTGCAGTTGTATGGGCGAATGAACATAATAATTCTAGGATTATACATAGAAACTAGTAATGGAATTGCAAACAGCATGGAGAGGTAAAGAGGTGCGCTTTAAACGAATTGCTGATCCCAAACTTGGCAAACATCCTGCAATACTACTATCAGCCAAAGCGAACAACTTCAACAGGAAGAGAACTATCATCATGTCACGTGAAAGTTAACCCAAGTACCGGAGGAACATTCTGCCTACGCCTTCAGAATCGAGTGGTAGCACGTTCCTATGAAACTTAGGTGAATTCATACCGAACTACACGGCGTCACATCCAAGAAACTAATTCCCTTCACAGTTACAGCAGTAAGAGCCACGTGTTTAACATATTCTTAGGACGTTTGATTGTACCACACTTATTCCAGCTGATTCTGAAAACGTTTTATCTGACCGAGTGCCTTCACATGATTCTGGGTTCAAACCGCACTCATGGAATAACGTTCAAGTTGCCTTTTTGTTTCATTAATGAAGTTGGTCGTTTGAAGAAATATTTTAACTACTACCTGCTCCAGCATTCAGTAACTCAAGAGTTTACCCTCGCAGTATAAATGAATATCAGGGGCACGAGGTAGCGTAATTGGTTGAGGTACTATGATACAAGTCGGAAGGTCGTAGGATCGAATCCCGATGCAGTCACTGGATTCTTAAATTTACCTAATCATGCCAGCCGCACTATGGCCCTGGGGTTGACTCAGCCTCTAACAGAAATGAGTACCAGAAATATTCCTGGGGGGTAAAGGACGGCCGGCGCGTAAGGCCCACAACCTCACCAGCATCTGTGAGTCGATTGTCTAGAAAATGTGGAAGCCTCGACGTCTCACAACTCTATGGGCCTCCACGGTTTGTTACAGGGAGATGGCTTTGCTTTCTGCCTCTGAGTTTCAGAACAAACGCGCCAAAGTAGCCGCTATGTGTTTGTAATGAAGTATGAACATTGGTGCACCCAGTAACCCTATTACTTATAAAATCTGATGGGCCGATGGGGGGAGAAACAAATTACCCCCAAGCAGACTAACACAGAGGTAAAACTCTAAATTGATATGTAATCTCACACGGAGCAGAGACTATTTTTCCTGAGGTTCTAAATGGTTTTCCTCAATCCCTACAGACAAATGCTAGGATAGTAACATCAATTATGCCGGCACATCAGCTATCCTGAGTGATGTTTTGCATGGCTTTCCTCAGTCTCTCCAAACAAACAGAAGGGTGCTGTTTAGATTGTGATAACAACTTTCCGGTTCGTCAGTCATACTGTCATTCTACGCTGTATGCTGTAGCTACTGACATTTTGACATAACTGACGATGGAAGAGGAAGAAGAGTTGCACCAGACACACCAAAGTGCAGACCTCCCACATCTAATATCAAACGTCATTAGATGTTTCTGAAGATGAAATATGGCGGATGGAGGGAGGACAACCGCGGTAAGGACTTTCTCCACTTCTCATTTCGTAAAAAAAGAAGAAAAAACTTGGCGCCCAAAATAAAAATGAAAAGCGTGTAGCTCATGACATGCGGTAACTGGCATGAAAAGGGAGCGGAAATTCTGAACTCGTATGAGTGGCGACTTCGGGGGTAACTTTACACAACTCGGTTAATCTGAATGAATCACTAGAGAGTTGACGGGCAGTGAGAGGAAGCGGCATATCACATATACACGTACGTATTGTCACTGTACACGGGGTTTCGATGTCATGATTGGATTTATTTACAGCTTACAAACACGACTAGGGGCTACACGAAATTACAGCGCTATCGTTGATCGAAACACTTTACAAAGTGGATAATTTTCAGTCCAGTGTGACATACAAGTCTACAACACTTTAGTTCTCATTCACCTTACATGTTTCGATTCAAAAATCATATTTAGAGGCGCACCAGTACGATCAGAAAACACTGTCACATAAGATCTTTCAATAATATGCGCTTAAGCTATGTCCTGCGCTCCGTTTCGTCTCTTCTCTTCTACAGTCGGAGGGACTAGAAGACACCTTCTTGAAGGACATCCGTTGCAGTGGGAACTACAGTAGTACTGGCTTTCATTCCCGTGGTAACATCTGCCAATTTACGAGTTGTCGCGTTTACAATTTCCGTCTAGGCAACGAGGTATTCACTGTACCTTCTTGTATGGGAAACATAGCTACTGAACTGTTGTCTAGTAAAGGACGTCTATGTATGCACTGTCTCCGAGACTTTTTAACAGCCGTTGTCTAGCAATGGATGCCCGCTCAGATATTCTGTAATTCAGGCGGCACGCCACATAACTAATATATAAATTAATATAAAATCGATTATACACATCCTCCATTCCGATTAATCTGGATGTCCGGAACAGAAGGTCAGAAGATCGTTTCCAAACAGGTGTTACTTCTATACAGTTTCAGATAGCAGCTAATACTACATTTCAGCATGGGCCGCCCTTTGATCTGGTCCGAACACCTGCCCGCAAACATAATGTGACGCTCACAACGTAAGCGTTATTGTAGTGAAGTTCAATCTGTGTAACAACCCACGCATTATCATCACAATCATCAGAAGACGGCGCCTAGAGTTATCACGCAAATCTGAAATTAAACACTGCTATGCGTGTGAGGTTAATTGCGTCTTTAGGCAACATAACTTGACATTTTGAGGGGCGAGCTTGCAAAATGAAAGGCTTTCACATCTGATACATGTCTCTACACAAACATGAAACTATCTGTAACAAACATTAAATAATGAAGATAAAAGACTTTCCTCTTGGAAAGACAACCAAATTGTTAGAGTTGCTGCTACGTACTTGGGTTCGAATCTAAGTGCATCTCTTTCTCTATCGCTTCCTCCGTAAGAAGGGCACTGGAATTAGGATTACAGAGTATGTAGCTTTCGTATTTTTTGTTGTAACCATGGTAACGAGACACATTCACGCTACATTATGGCATAATAACAAACATTTTGAAATTGCAGTGCAAATTTCCTGCAAGGGAATGCTGGTACTTTACAATACCCATAGTTATAAGAAGGTGTGTAGGAGAACAGGGCGCTGAGGAGAACATTTGGCCCCAAGAGCGATGAAATAACGGGAGGTTGTAGAAAACTGCATCATAAGAAACTTGATAACTTGTGCCCTTCTCCATGTATAATCAAAATGTTCAAGGCAGGGAAAATGAGATGGGCAGAGCACATAGCAAGGATGGGAGGAAGGAGCAACTCATACAGGTTTTAGTGGGAAACCCAGAAGGAAAGAGACCACTAGGAAGACCAAGGCGTATGTCGGAGGATAAGTAACAGAAATACGGTATGATGGCATTGACTGGATTCATCTGGCTCAGGAAAGTTCCTGTGAAAACGGTAATGTATCTCCGGGTTCCTTAAAAGGTTGAGAAATTCTGAGCAGCTGAGCGACTGGCGGCTTCTCAAGGACTCGGCTCCATGGAGTTAGTTACGGAGTTAAAAGTAAAAATAACCCTTCATTACCATCAACACAATTTATAAGGGGGGTACAGTATATGTTTACGCCCCCCTCCCCGTGATTGCTCAGAATAACTTCTGAATCACCAGACGAAATTCCACGAAACTTAGTACTAATAACACGTCACTAGAGGCGATAATGTTGTGCAGTCATAAGTAGCAGTAAGCTGGCCGCGCGAACATTAGGGATAAGCGGCCCTGGAGTTATTTAATGCAGTTTCCTTATATTTTTATGATAATATAATTTCCTAAAATAGGCAACGGTTGCTAATGCAATTTTCTTCTGAAACGTGAAGCACAATATATCTGTCGCTTTGAACATACATTCGCTCTCGTTTCCATGGCAATACCTGGCAGAGCTAGACACGTGGAAGCTTCTGTGACACGGCGAAAAGTGGGGTTTAAACTTCCTTATTTTAGTAGTAAAACTGGGATGAGACTGAGTTCCCTGGAACTGCGGCGTGAAAGGTGTATCTTGTAGCACCCCATGATGACAGATTAAAATGGAGTATTGGTGGAGTGACAATCTGCCTTAATGACACCTTATTCAACAAGAGGCTCACATGTACTCTTCTGGAATTGAATCCGGGTCTCCGCTTTGAGAAGCAGACAAACAATTTCCTAACGTCTGAAGAAAAGTAAAAGTGTACATATAATGAAAGTGAATGTTATATGACTTACAATGATTGTAAATATTGAAATAATTTATAACTTCTAATTGACATCATCTATTAGATTCCAAAGGGTTCTGACGACGGTGTATAATACTCAGAATCACTGGGTTTTGGACTTTGCCCATCGTCCGGTATTCTAGAAAACAGAAAACACAATTTGATTTGTTTCATTTTTGGTCCGTCATGGAAAATTGTGTTCTTGGCAATACATGTGTAATTGATATGACAACTGTTGTGATAGCGGTTTCTAAAAAGTGTTTGGAGCCTCTGAAGATGATCCAAATGAATCGAAACATGTAAGGCTAGTGAATCATAAAGTGAGAAAACTGAAATAGTCACATTGGACGGACTTGTTTTTATAATTTGTAGAAAACACAACGTTTCGGAAACTGATCTGTTTCCGTCCTCAGGTAAAGGGGGAGACACCTACTGTGTTGTGTCACTCAGAAACAGCTAACAGTTCCCGAAACGCTGTATTTTCTAGTTTCTAGAATACCGGACGACGGACAAAGTTCAAAACCCCCAGTGATTCTGAGGACATTAATTATGTTTAATACAAAATTCTTTCGCCCAGAATATTACATTACCTTCTGAGAATGTTCAAATCACTACCACTGGGGATTACGTCAGCTGTGAACGCAGGAAGATACGAATGAATGTATGTATGAAGGGTAGGCCTTCTCGGCCCTTGAACCGCGACCTACAGTGGTCTATTGGGCTTCCCCTTTTGATTATCCCTTCAGCAACCCCGCCCTTCGGATGAAGCGTAGGATTTTGAGCGTGGGGACGTCAAAATAGTCACTTGGTTCCATAAAGTATTGATCCAAGTGACGTAGTCTTAAATAAGCTAAAGCCTCATATTCACACAGGATATTTGTGGCTGTTTCGTTTTCTTCCTGACACCTTTCACAAGTGGAACTATCACTTAGTCCCTGTTTGAAGAGGTGTCCTTTGAGGTGACAGTGTCCTGTAAGTAGTCCTACCGCCCATCGTAGCTGGTTCCTGTTTACTTTCAACAGGAAGATACGTATATGCCTGTGAGTAAACAAACGGGATGCATTACTGAGCACATCACATGTTGAGGGACGGGTACTCTGTTAGTACTAATGCAGGATGTTGCATGGGATTAAAATAGGGGTTGCTGCAATTATATGGGCCAGTCTGCTCCCCCAGCTACCTCCATGTTGTTTCCCGTGAATGCTTTCACTCTGTTTTATGAGTACAAATAACATTTCACAGATCATTAGGTAATCCGTGACAAAATAAACAAACAAGAGGAAGTTATATTACTCCGTTATGTTGGCAACAGCAACAGAAACACAGAGCACGACTCATGCCAGATCTTTGGGGTCTCTTCCAAATTGAAGTTACTATACCAACAATTAGAAGTAGAGGCTGAGGTAGAACATGAAAGTCTGTGGCTATAGCAGTCGGCTTTCGTACCAAGATTTAAAAAGAAAGCATCAGAAATGAGAAATAAGGAAGTGCGTCCAATACTACAAATAACAATTTCAGCTTAATTATATCAGGAAAAATGAGACGGAAACCCCTAGAAGAACGAATCAGATACAAGATAGAAGAACACGAAATCACAGTCGGAATGTTTCCTCAGACATCACGCGGTGTAGTCTGGTAGAACCCAGACGACAGTGATCTTCACTGTCAGCGCCGTAAGAAATTCAAATATAACACGGAAAAATTTAATGTCTTTTCTTTGTTCAATATAATTAATACCTCTCTGAGCTGTCACTTACTAACCCCGATGCTTAAACAAATGCCTCTAGGAACTCAGCTTATATTTTACTAATTTATTCCATTAGATTTTATTTAAGAAATGAACGCCATGTCATCAACTTTCGGGGGGTAACGGGTTAGAATTCCGATGAGGACACAGATTATCCGGGAACTTTCTCGTACCGTTTTCAATAACAAATATATAACTTTCTGAAAAATTAGAGTCAATTTTTATACGCAGGCCCTCATCACTAAGTGAGTCACGCCTTATCCATTTGTCACTTTTCATAATGACATTCTCGTACAATCAATATTTCATATCAGCCAGCCTAACTTCTATATACACTGTGTGTAAGAAGCACACCAAGAAGGCATCTCCCTGTATTATCACATCTACTTTTCTGGAAATTTCATTGTGAGATCCCTAACCTGATATTTAATGAAGAGTATAGACATAAGCCAATTTGAGGGCTGTCTTAGAGGAGAAGCGCAGTAAAAATTATGATTTCTTCATTTCTTTTGTAAAATTGGGAAATCTTGTGCTCTTTCCCGTTTTAATATTATTCTACACACACAAAGAATATTCTGTTTTATTCTTTCCCAAAGTCGAGAAAACCATCTGTGTTTGAGCACACTATCTGAATACTGTGGAACTGCACTGTATTTCTCTTGTTTTATAAAAGAAATAAGACATATTCAAAAGTGAGAAACCTACGTCTCTATTTTATAAAAAAAACAATAAACATGTTTTTAGAGACTTAACAAAACTTTAATATATAAAAATTAAAATCCCACTTGGACAAGTTTAATAATAATAAAACCTTAAATCACCCATAACTTTTAATTTATATTATTAAGTAAGTAACTAACTACACAGATCAAAAACCTTCTTGAGAAGCTGATAGTCACTCAGTGGTCCGTAATTTCCCAGTTTTTATGAGAAAACAGCCCAACACTGAATCCAGTGTTTAACCATTCACTCACTAATTAATTCTTCATTCATTAATGTTGCTTTGCTTTCCATGCAATGACCGTGAAATCTTCTGCTTAGAACATTCTCCCATAATGCTTCTCATTCCTCTTATCGAAATTCGCTTTAAATGAAAATAAAACTGCAAATGACCTCCACTATTACAGATTTCATTCATTGAGGCATTTAACGAAAACAGTCAATAGAAATATAAACTTCGAAACTTCAATCAGAGATGCAAATTTATCAAGGAAAATAATACGAATATCTTCATCAACTATGCAAATGTATGAAGAAGCAAGTGGCGCTGCCAAGCGGCAGAAAAACGAAATGAGGGGACTGGTTATCGTTTAATTCCAGGCTTAGCATTTCCCCCTCCCACCATATATACATCAACTGAAGGATTAAATTTATATATAATGTGCTTAAGCTTGATAAATGCAATTATACCACATCTCAAATATATGCCATGCCAGTATGCTTACTCAGTTTGATGGATCTGTTTTGGTATTCAAGTACATCACTCTACAGTTTACTCGTACGGGCAAGTAAAGACGGATAAACGGCTTGTTAAAAATGTCTTGTTAAAACAGTTCCTTGCTGCCAGAGGTCTTCCCCTTTTTGTGGATTATTTCGTAAATGCCAGTAAAAAAATAGTGAAGCTATCTCTGAAACAGGCCGTGGAGGCCAGTAAGGTTATGAGACTTCGAGGTTCCCATATTTTCTAGAAAATCGCCTCACAGATGGTAGTGATGTCAGCTTTACGCACCGGCGCCCTTTAACCCTACGAAGATTCCTGGTACTCATTTATATTAGAGGCTCAGTCGAATCCAGTGCCATAATGAAGCTGGGAGGATTAGGTCAACTGAAAAAATCCAATAACTTCATCTGCAATCGAACCCGCGACCATCTACCTTTTAGCAAAATGCCTAGACCAACTATGCTACCGCGTGTCCGTCAGTAGCAATGTGAATGTGACTTTGACTTCATTCGGGGACGACTTCCCCGTGTGGAGGCGGGGTCGAATACCTCCACCGTGACCCTGCGAGTCGCACGAGGCGACGAAAAGGGAAGTCTCAGTTCTGAGACAGTAAAATAGAGTCGCGAGTCCCAAGGGACTCCGACCGGAGAAAGAACGCGCTGGCAAATGCCAGCAACATGTACAAATAACAGACGCGTCCTCTCGTTAGAGAGGGCACCCCACAAAATGACAGGACCGTAACTTTCAAACAGTAATAAATATTTGGTCATGAGCCCCAGATGGATCTCGACACCAAGACTTACTGACTGACCGTCAGTCGCAATGTGACTTTGACTCTGATTACTAGAGTGTCTTCAGACGGCATTTAGAAGAGTAAGAGTGAATTGTGAGACAGTCGCCGGCCAGTCACGACGTGAACACGGTACCTGCGGAAGCTACGGCTTTGGAAGCCGTTACCAGGCGACACGACTGAAGACAGTGTGTGCTGTCGTGAATTGTAAGAATATGGATATTAGCAACAGCGCTAGAGTTACTTGTAGTGATCAATAAATCCAGGTACCAATCCAAACCCGTATACAGTCACTCAAATCACGTGATATATGTTAAATTTGAACAGGTACCAAACTGGTTTAAGTACGTTAGTAGAATTAGCTTAGGGTCGTGTTGAGAGGGAGGCGTTGGTATTAGCGGGTTTTGAACCACAAGGTTATAATGATATTTAATTATTTCGGTAGTTAGTCAATTGGTTAACAAACAAATAAAAGTTTGTTAAACATCGATGCTTCAAAAAGGATTATGATACTGAAACACAAGCGTCTGAGGAGAACAAGTTAATCGAGAAACTGGGGTTGTTATGATACATTAAACAGAAGAAATAATTTTTCTTGGAGAAGAAGTTACATAAGATTTACCCTCAGAAATGCTACTTATCTCTTTAAAACAAAAGTTTTTATCGAACTTGTTCAGAAAGAGAAAAGGGACTTCAATAAAGCGAAAATTAAGTCATTCATTGAACCACTGGACCGTAATTATTCTGTGAATATGATGATCAGAACAATGAACAGCGAAAAGAGTCGGTATTAATCGGGCGATTAATTCTCAAGTTAAATGCGACTTCACTGGAAACCATTTCGAAGGATAATTAAGATTTTTTCTATAACTGTCGAAGAAGAAGTATTTTTGTTCTCCCTTCAGTTAAGAGAAAAAGTCATGCATAACTTGGCTCTGAGTCCTATGAATAAGAGATGAGTTGCATAATCTGAGTGTATCTTCCATCTCTGTCTCGGTATTCTGTGCTTTTGAATTGAAAACTGGTGTAATCCCCCCTACTGAACTCGGACAAAACGCCCCGGGATCCTTTTCATTCTGTAACTAAAAACAAAAATCAAACTATGCAAAGTGGTAACGTGTAAACCAAATGAATAAATTAAAGATGAAAACTTACTAAAGAGCTTAATAAAACTAAATAACTAATAAACCGGATAAAACCTCATTATGCAGGTGGAAAATCAATTAAACAATGAAGTAAATAACGAAATAAAAGTAAGTAAACACCGTAATGTTCCTCTGGCAAAAATATCAATGATCAGCAATTGAATTGTACTGTAAACACACAGTAGGAAGTGGTGCAACAAACTTGGTTGAACTCTACATGCACGAGCATGAAAAGAAGTTTCAATTTCAGGAATGCCCATGCAAATTAAATAAATTAAAATTAACTGAAGAACTTAGTACTTACACTTAGTAAAGTAAATAAATAAGCAACTAATGGACTGAATAAAAGTATAAGAAATTAGAAGATCGGACACTCACAAAACAAAAAAAAAGAAAGAAAGAACTGGCTAACTGCTAAGAAAACTCGCACTGAAAATCTAAAAAAAAAAAAAATAAATATATTCCCTGAACATGCGGCAGCTTCATACTGATTCCCCGAATGTCACGTGTCAAGCTGTGCAACTGTATCTCTCTGACGTTTAAATTACAGTGAGAGAATCCAATTCAGTGCTCTGTACTTGGAGACCACGTGTCTGTACATTTTATATACTAGACATTGGAATTGGCACCACAGAACAGACTTCAGCTTCAGACGTGTTAGAAATTTCTGGCAACAAATTAATTTTGATTAGTTTGCATTTGTGTCCTAGTAACGTAAGAAAACGCTAAAAATTTCAAGCATTTAAAATAAATAAAATGTACTGAAAATGTTATATTTTAGAGTCCTGTTACACTGATTCACGTCCATGGTTTATGCTGACCGTCTTACAGTGTATACACTTTTTCACCTTATTCTTCACTTCCACACTACATGTTTCAGCACTAATGTGCCATCTTCAGGTGTCTTTATGCACGTTAAACTATTGTACTGCATGCCATGATGTCTTCATTCTAAAATGACTAAAATCTGTGTTCGTCATATAGGACGATGAATTCTAAATAATAAAACTTTTCAGGATTCATCCTACGTCGCACTCAAACACGCGAATTACGCCAATCCTCTTTTATGTGAGCATTCTTCCTACATANTGAAAAAGTGTATGCACTGTAAGACGGTTAGCATAAACCATGGACATGTACTGAAAATTTCAGTGACATAAATTCGTGAAATTTACCGAAAATATTTGGAAAAACAACTGCGGTTTGGAAGTTTGCATGTTATAAAGAGTTCCGTTGAATATCGTTACATGTGAAATGCAAATTGTTTACTAAGGAGCCTCGGAATCGATTCCGGGTGATTTCATTGGAAATTGAACAAGTGGCACTGGAGCAGGGATTTCTTCCTAATTTCTTGCGTCTTATCCTTCTAAGCACCATTCCACCACTTCGAACTCATCTATCACAGCCCCCAGGGGTGTGACAGATCCCGGCTCTTAACTTGGGAACTTTACTTCTGACCAAGCACTTAGCTGCCTACAGAGAATGGAAGCTACATTTTATTAGGTTTATACAGAATGTCCCAGGAGGAAAGGCCAACATTCTAGATCATTTATCGCTTAGTGCGGGGGGGTTGAGTTCAGCAGGGTCCACTCGGCACGACGGCCACTGGTTTGGCCTATTGTAGCCTGCCCCAGGTGATTATGATGATGCAGAATTTTGGTGGAATGATGATTGGCAGGGGAAACCGAAGTACTCGGAGAAAACTCGCCCAAGGGCCACTTCGGCCACCACAAATCCCACTTGAGATATGGTGCGGCCATTCTAGATCATAGTATCTGTCATTCTAAACAAAAATAACATATATATATGTATGTATCCTATTCCGAAATGTTTCCGACGTTTCGTTGTACAGTGTTCTGGATTTGGCGTCCACAACTGTCCTTCCCTGCAACATGTGGGTCGGTGTGAAGCGTCAGTTGGCCGTTGTGACTGCTGGTACTGACATTCTAGAAATGTTGTGAAAAATGCCGCACATCTTCACAAATGCCGAATATGCCGACATGCTATCCTCACAGGAGTTGCAAAGCACATTGATGTTGACGGTGGAATTTTCGAAAAAGGATTACATTAGGTAAACTGTACTAACTTTGTCACTTGAACAATAAAGACCGGTATTAGGAACAGTACGTAATATCTCTTTCTTTCTAACAATTTTGGAACTGTACAGTGAAACAGCTCTATCTTGGAAACCGTTCGGAATAGGACACATGAGAATATACAATTTTTTGGCTTAGAAAGACCGATCCTGTGACCTCCGAGAATAAGGACCTTTCCTCCTGGGACACCTGTATTCTTAAGTTTTATTTCTTTATGAAATCAACGAAACGAAGCGCCAATGTAGGTTAAATAAGTCTAGTCATTTTCTAACTAAACTGAAGGCACGATCATTATTAAGCCCACGTCTTGAGTAAGTTACATTTACTTGAGCTTACAAGTGCTGGTTGCTATCGATAACGAAATATCATATGGTGTTACTATTCACGTTCATTAAAATTAAATTTGAGATATGTCATAAATAAAATCTTAATTAGGAATAGAGAATAGAGTTCTCTGTGTGGTTCGCATTAACAGAACGCTATTTCTTTCAAGAGCTTGCTTTACTACGCAGAAGAATAATATTCGAGGTTTCTTTCTTTTAATAAGTTGGAATATCAAATACGTTTTGATGGTATAAAAGCTTTCATTTATTCTCCTGATTACTTTCGGGGGAGCTGTTNACAGTCAACCCAGTCTTGACATCTCTCCAATCTGGACGCCCTTTATCTCAGCTGAAGAAGTACAGCTGCGTGAAGGGTAGATTGATTGGGAAAATTTATTTTTCTTGTGTTGGTACCATAAGAAGTGTTCCTTCTCTCTATAATCCTCTGGTGCAAAGCCTCATACGTGCAGAGTAATGTTTTCTTAGCTCTCGCAGATGGTTTGTGCTGTGCTTGGCTTGTATACCCAATCTTGTTGCTGGCACAGGTGTCCGGAGATAGGGACCAGCTCTATCGATTGGGCCCATCTGAGTAGGGTTTACCTGAAGCTGGAGATAGAATCCAGTCTCCGAAACGTTGTGTTTCGAAAAATAAACAGGACGGTATTTTTTGATAAAGACAGGACGATTGATAATGTTCAGAATTTATAAGATTTTTTACTAATGTACCACTGCCACGGTGTTTTATACCTTATATAGCCTACATTTCTGAGCTCCTGTATATAAACGTCACTGAAACTGGCAAGGACACAATGTGCGTATTGTACTCGAGACAGGGCACCGGGGCGTGACGTCACGAGGGCTGGGTGCTGGAGTAGCTGATTGTCTACAGCTGCAACTTTTGGCGGGCGACAACAGCTACAGCTCTCTCTCTCTCGTTCTCTACCGAACACATACTGTTCCAATGGATGGGTCAAATTCTACAGAAGAAAACAACATATGAGCACATACGGGGGAGGTTTAGCTCTTCGTTTTCTTCTCCGAAATAATTCTACGAATTTTGAATAAATATGGTGTTGTTAGTCTTATATTGGAATTTGTCCTGTGAACTTTATTTCCGATCGTTCACTTCAAATAATCTCTACTGTTCAGTCATGTATTCATATATGGTTTACTTTATGACGCATTTGGTGTTTCAAATTATATTGTCACGTGTATGAGTGAATATGGACGGGGTTTAGATTGGTGACTCGATTGACCACTTAGACACACATGACTCGTGACTACACTTTACAGATTACTGATACACACAGACTAGTGTCCTCAGTTTATTATAGTCTCCACTAGCCGTTTCCTGGCAAAGGATTTTAATATATGTTGCTGGCTGGCTAAGTGAATGGTTCGGTTGATTATTCGGCGTGACTGTGACCGAGTTTTTTGGTGAAATAGTGGCAGATAACGTGTCCGTGTGTTAAACTGATTGGCTGGTTGAATGAGTGGCCACTGGCTGTGATGGACTCCGTGGGTGAGCGGCACTGAATGGCCGGTTGACTGAGAGGCTGACTGGTTGATTGAGTTTGGCAACTGACTGAGTGGTCGAGTAGGTGGTGCATTAATGAGTAGGTGCGTGGGTTGAGATAGAGCACATGGTTGCATGAGCGTCTAAATGGGTAGGTGCGTTGTCTTGTATGACACCTGTTAGCCGGTTGTGACTGGCTATTGGTGGGACAAGCCGCATGAAACTGGGCAGCCGATTTATAACTGGTTGACTGGGTAGGTGAGCGTGGTGAGTCTGAGTGTGGATTGGCTGAGAGGTACACTGGACGACTGAGCAGCCGAGTGCCTACGATTGTCGTAATACTCGCGTTTTAACTGGCTGCCTGAAATGGCCAATATTCATTCCAAAACCTCGTGGTAACACGAATTACAACAGAAGAAAAACAGCAAAACACGAAGTATGCAGGGAAAGTGGGAAGCTAAAAATAGAGAACGGACATGTAACCTCCACAACTAATGCCCAGCGAAGTCCCACAACACCTGGGGTACAACTGTCGGCATTGTTTATAGTGAATGACTTCCTTTCTCCATTTTAAATCACATTCAATTCATCTGTTTGACACTAAAGGCTGAGTTACAAACGGTGTTAATAAAATCATTACTGTTACAAGGTCAGAGGCCAGGTTATTGAATAATATTTTCTGTCGTCTGTCAGTTGGCCAAATTAATTTATAGGTGCAACATCCATTATCTGTCACAAGTTCTTTATATAACGGAAAGTGGTCAAGCAGCCGCAACTCTCTGACACGAGGCCAGCTGAGGGACCATGGAAAGAAGGTCAAAGTTCAAAAAGCCATCAATACTGAGGTTCTGCACCATTCAACACTAACCTACCAAGCGAATCAGTCCAAGTGGCAACGCTACTGACTTGCATCAGAAAAGTTTACCATTCGAATCGCAGACGGGATGTTAGATTTCATGGTTTTCCTCAGCCATCCACATGAATGCTGAGATCGTATCTTGGGTCAGGTCACGATCGCTTCCCTGCTCATTTGTTCACGTACATTATTCGCCATCAAACAATCTTCTTACCCTTAAGTCGGAGGCACTACTTAACTAAGCAACTAACTGAATGACTAATTAACTTCACGGAGCACAGTTATGCTTGAGGAACTGATAAAATAGAAATAAAAGAAGATCCTTACTAGATCTGAAGTCACTGCACTAGTGACAAACAGTACTGTCATGTGTGACGCCTTATATTCTGGTTGAATTCTGTCGACGTCCGAATAAACCTACTATCGCCATCTTCAAAGACAAAAAGTAATCAAAATAAGAGTAAAGCAGAAGGTAGCGTCTCAGACTGTTTCTTGTTTGCTTGCTTGGTTTACTATTAGACCCTGATGAAGGAGGTACTGAGTTTCTCCGAAACATTAGTAAAACACTATATAGCAGTTAACAGAAAAATGTCTCAGAATATAGTATATTCAATGTCTTTATTATATCTTTTTTAAATATTTACTGTAATCTTTCTTAAGTCAAAGTATTTAATTTGCGTAGTAAATTAATTGTAATTGTATAAGTAGTAAAGTACTTGGTAAAATATTTTTTATCGTAAGTGGCTCTGTACAGGAGTACAGATAATTTGACTTCAAAATTAGGCCGCGCCATAGCTCAAGCAGTTAGTCACTGGCTTCCCACCGCGGCGGTCCGGGTTCGTTCCTGGGTCTGGTCAAGTGGGATTTGTGGTGGACAAAGTGGCGCTGGGGCAGGTTTTCTCCGAGTACTTCGGTTTCCCCTGCCAAACTTCATTCTACCAATTGCTCCACAATCACCCTCACCTATTATCTGGGGCTAGTACAATAGGCCAGAAGTGGCCACAGTCCAAGGGACTTAGTTCCACCCCACTAGCAATAAAAAAATAACTCCAAAATTCCATTTCCTAGTCAGAATGCTTCCCCATTCTCTCATAAATCAGAACATGCGATCTAGTGTCACCAAATCACCAACATGGGCAGTCCTGACAAGCACATTTCAAGCGGGATATCGTTGAAAACTGAAGAGCATGAAAGACGGGCAACTTTGGTTCATCTGGCTGAAACACGGCGCTAGATTCCGTTGTGCAGTATGAAGCCAGAGAGAGCATTATCCAATGTTCAGTGTGAAACATGAGGACGCCTTCAAAATGATGCAACTCATCTTACAAGTTTGTGAAATTTATCAGTTTCAAACAGCCAACTGTTGCCGTATTCTGCTTCGCGTCTGAAGACAACTCATCCGAGCGAAGACCAAGAAACAGAAAAATTACAACTTCATTCGTGGCTTCCTTTAGCCCCTCCATGACACTAATTCAAAACGTGCTACCATCATTTTCGACATCCAGTCTACCGAGGGAGCTGCCTCAAAGTGCTAAGCTTTCTAACGTGAATTCGGGAGATTAACTGTGCTAATCTCAACCGAGATTCCCGTCACGGTAGCCGAGCCGTCTAAGGCACGTACTGTTTTCGCTTGCTCGGAAGCCGGGATCGTGGGTTCGGATCTGTTTCCTGTGAGGTACGAACTGAATTCTTGTATATTATTCTTATACACTGTCGGTCACGGTAGCCGAGCCGTCTAAGGCACGTACTGTTTTCGCTTGCTCGGAAGCCGGGATCGTGGGCTCGAATCCCACTCAAGGCATGGATGTTCGGTATGTGTATGCGTTTACTCTGTTTGTGTTGTCCTGTGTTCAGGTAGAGGCCTTGTGACGAGCTGACCAATCCTCCAAGGAGTCTTACTGTACGTGAAATAATCATGAAACTGAGAACTCAGAGGCCAGGGCCCAAGGGGCTGTAGAGCCTGTGGAAAAGTCTCAACCGATATATAAACATCGAATGTTGGAATTATGTCGCGACATCTATACCTCCAGTCGACCCATACGTTTTCATCGTGTGATGCTTAATTCGGAGCTGGGGAACTCTGCTTTACTTTGCCCCTTTCCTAATTTTCAATTCATTATTCACTCCCTGCCTGCCGTGCCACTCTACGTAGCCCGGGCTACAGTGAGGCAATTGCCTTTGTGTAGTGCATGCGACGGTAATATAATAGACTGCACCAAGCCTGTGCAGAGGAGTAACTTAGTTCAAGTTCCGAACACATGACTCTCCAGATGGGTTCATCACGCATCTAACACGTCCTTAGACTTGTCTAACAGATTCACTGAACATAAATCTCTACATGTTATCTAAAATACTTGGTAAATCATAAAAATATCATCAAATAAGGAGCCAGAAGGCATGTACTGTCTTCGCTCGCTCGGAAGCCGGAATCGTGGGTTCGAATCCCACTCAGGGCATAGATGTTTAGTTTGTATGTGCGTTTTTCTGTGTTTGTGTACAGGTAGAGGCCTTGCGACGAGCTGATCACCCGCCCAAGGAGTCCTACCGAATGTGTAAGATCTAGAAGAACCGAAGTGAACGGAGAAGTTCATGGAGGTAGGCCTAGGCCCACTGGTGCTGTAGTGCCAAGGAAAAAAAAAAGAAGCCAGAAACGTAAAGAGTAAGAAATACATAAAATCGCTTCAGAAGTTTTCCGTGGTAATCCTCAGGTAAAGACCACTGGGAAGACCAAGACGTGGGTGGGTGGACAATATTAAAATGGATCTTAGAGAGATGGGATGGCATGTTATGGATTGGATTGATCTGGCTTAGGATAGGGACCAGTGGAGGGCTCTTGTGAACACGATAATGAACCTTCGTGTTCCATAAAATGCTGGGAAATTCTTGAGTAGGTACACAATTGGCGGCTCCTCCAGAAGGGCTCAATTCCATGAGTAAGCAAGTAAGTAAGAAATCCTCACGTTCCGCAGACAAACACCGGAGCTGTACTCAAAACAGAACAATACCTCTTTCCTCTCTGGGTCATTTAGTAACGCATTAATTGCCGAGAATATACCGTTATGTGACAGCATAAAATATGAAATGAAAAGTATTTGGAAGGAAGCCAACTTGGCCTAACGGAGGTAATATCCTGGAATGTTCGTTTCTGAGTGACAGAGAAGAACCACAAAATACTTGATCTAGAAAAGCCGGTATCCCTGCCGACATTCTAAGCACCCAGAACTCCACAAAATTCAAACCCAGAACTTCATGTTTGTTTTTTTCTCGGTCTTAGTATTAACCTCTTGTTGGAATTACTGACTTCACACGAATGAAGTCATGTTCTGTCCTAAAACTTGGAAATTTTTATTTTCTGTTGCTCCTTTTTCTATTCGACTCATGTAGTTCCGTAATGGCCGACGTGTTACGACTGCAGACTTAGCCGGTGTCTAGCAGAGCGTACCTGTGCGCGCCCTAGACAATCACTCCATATTCAAGAGGGCGGTGGGGAGACCACTATGGGGATGACGTACAGTGCAGATAAATATAAAATTCTTCATAAAATTCAGCTGCCTGTTTCTCTTTCAGTGCGTTTTGTATAGCCATGTCTCTCTTTTGTCTTTATTTCCTAAGTAATTTTGTCGTAAGTTCTTAAGTTGTCATATTCTTTTGGCCTACAAAATCCTTCTATTAAGATTACTTATTGTCCTCCGCAATGAGACGCCATGAAGGTTTTTACGTTGTTACCAACATTTCGGAGAAACATTCTGCCTCCACTTACAGGAGAAGCAAGCCCGTCCTCACGGCGGACACAGATTATTCCTGCGAAAGGTTAATACTATCGTACTACATGACGTTACCTGAAGATGGAAGCACCAGGTTCCTCCGATACGTTTGTAATAGTTATAAAATAAAGTAAAACCCTACTTTTCTGCTTGAAGATGGAGGTCATATTTCCTGCGAAACACATGATAACAGGAGAATGATCGGGCCCCCAAAGCGGTCTTGACGCTGTAGAAAAAGGAAATTTCTCTTACTCCAACCGGAAATCGAACCAGGTTCCTTTTTTTCCAGCCGGTAGCGCAGTTCTATTCCGACTGACAGAATTTCATAATAACCTTTTTTACGATGAGGAATTATTAGACCCACTGCCCGACCGACTGTGTCGAAGATTATAACTCTTCTGCTGCCAGCGACTGTGAATTCAATACATTCATGTCATGCAACATTTCTGAAGCACGCATTCTGTTATACTCCATCTGCCACACTAGCGAGTATGCGTCAGCAACAGTTAGTGACGTAGACTGTTACGTCATCGTTGCTAGAAAGAGAATAGATTCTATTTTCAGAATACTCCAGGCATTTATACGCAGGTGGGAAACTTAAACATAGTTACACTGATATCCCAGAAGTTAGACGTCTTCATAGTCAGCGCAATGATAACTCCAGTCACACATAATTACACTGGGCTTTTCTTCCGTAAGACTGCCTTCACATTGTATGACGGTACCGAGGTTCGTAGAGCAGACGGACTATATCGTGATCAACAGCAGAGACAGTGGCTTTATTTCTGTCACAAAAAGTGGGGGGGGGTGATATTTTGAAGGCCACTCAGACAAGGAAGAGAGAGAAGACGTTATTGCACTGGAATGTCAACAAGATAGTACTTCAGTGGTAAAACAGGAAAAGGTGTTCGTTATTTTTAATGACGTCTGACGTCCTGAGGAAGCACTCGCAGCGCATCGAATAATAATGTGACACAAGTGGCAAGGAGAAACATAGAGATAGCACGTTGCAAAATGTTAAGTTGCCGCCCATGAAATGTCTCCGTAGATTCACACGTCAAAATACTTTTTTTTTTCAAATGCGACAGAAACTGAAGTCTCAGCTTCTGCAACACGACAGATTTAATGGAAACTTAGTTCACCTTAGAAGAAACCCCAATACTACAAACAATGTAGTAATCACTATTTACTTGTTTCGTATAAATCATAATATAGGGAGACGCGATAGCGTATTTGATTAAGGCGCTACGCTTCAATCCGGAAGGTCGTAGGTTCGATTCAATGAGGTCACTCCATTTTTTAATTGACCTAATCCTTCCAGCCGCACTACGGCACTGGAGTCGACTCAGCCTCTAAGAGAAATGAGTACCAGGAATTTTCATGGGGATAAAATGTTGCCGTTGTGTAACNCGCAACTCTATGGGCCTACACGGCTTGCTACAGGGATAAACTTTACTTTTTGTTTACGTATTACATTACATAACGCAAGGAACTAGCCTGTTAAGTATCAACCAGACCTGGCTTTGGTGCAACTATTAGAATCTGCCCTAAGAGTCTGTCGTCTAAGTGGCAGACAAACGCTCCGTGACCCAGTGTATGATATTGGAATTAATTCTTCGTATGCTTCACCCCATCTGGAAGCATCCGACGGGGCTGTACGTCTGCGCACCCGCGTAATTTTCCTCTTTCTTCAGGTGTTGATTTAGCGATGCTGTCAGACATGGCGATCCAGTTCAGTTGATAGTTGAAATTCCGGCCGTGAAGAAAAGATTTAGTTGCATGAGTGCAGCTGTGAAAAGATGGCTCTGTGTGTGCTGAAGTCACAGTGAGACTGTTATAATTAATCTTTTAAAATCCGTTGCCAGAATACGACTAGTGAAGACTGGGAAGACTTAGCGTGTGAGTGATTTTAAACTGTGGAGATCAGCGATAGGGCTGTGATTACGTGCTGTTCCGACTTATGTGTGTAAATCTTCAATGAATCCATTCACCAATTCTTATCCCATGTGTAATCACGCCCCTAAATCGAGATACTATTCTGAGCCAGATGAATCCAATCTACACCCTCCCATCATCTTTCGATAAAACTTATTTTTGCATCATCTGTCCGTTTACGCTTATGTTTTTCAAGTGATCTACTTCCTTCGGATTTCCCCACAAAACTTTGTAGGTACTTCCCTTCTCCACTATGCTTATTTCACGCTCCAAACCATCTCATCTTCCGTGACGTCATCGTTATAAAATATCTGGCAAGGGAAATATTTCTGAAGTCCCGGTGTCACATAAAGGATCTGTTCCATTTCCTTCAATAACAAAAAACGGACACTTTGCATTTGTTCTGAAACCGATTTGACACCATCTCTTTAACGATTTATATCATTCACTTCATATTCAAACGTTTGTTTCTCTATGATAGAACGGATTTGTGCATACCGTCTGCAGCTCAGCCACAGAAAAAACATGTAGCACCTTCAGAACACGAACAATAAGATCTGCGTTAACATTTGGCGACAGAAAATTTTACTTCCCCTTTTTTAAATTCATGCTAGAACGTAAACTTTTTATATCCTGTTGTGCGTTGGCTCTCCAAGCCATTACTCCCCCCCACCTTGTCCGATTTTCATAGTAGTGTGAGCAGGACACAGATAGATGGGACAGCTGGGTGTGTTCGGGGGTAGAAACACGCAATAAGAGAGGCTGGTTGCCATGGAAACCACCAAAGTGAGACCAATCTCTCACGCAGAGTGAAGGAAACACTGGCCACGGTTCTACCGGCTTCATTTGCCACAGTTCCTATGCAACTCTTCACTTTCCTCTACCTGTAGACGCAATTTCTTTTTGTGTCATGTCTCTTACATATGTCACGGATTTATTCAATGACATATGTATATATATATATATATATCAGTATCCATCAGTCACATAGCTAGTAATGATAAAGGATTAGTGTATATAAAGAAGAAGTTCTGGGAAGAACTAATCGCTTACTCTCCTTCGATATGACACGAACCGCACAGAAAATGACGCGTCCAACGATTATTCTATTGTTGCATATAAATCCCTTGCCACTGTAAAATTTCTACCGAGCCGTTGCCTAGCAACGCTAGGGGGATACACAAACTGATGGTAAAGATTTATGAAATGATCCGCTGAGATGTGATGAGGTGACACGACATACACGCCAAATTTCATAATGATTGGTTCCGTCATTCTGAAGTTTATGGGGGGTAATACACGCACAGACAGCAGGATGATCTCATAAACGCACTTATATTTTTTTCAAAGGAGGAAAGTAATATGGAAAACTGCTTTTACAAAAGGAAACTCG
The DNA here is from genome assembly GCF_002891405.2 of Cryptotermes secundus. Classification (NCBI taxonomy): domain Eukaryota; kingdom Metazoa; phylum Arthropoda; class Insecta; order Blattodea; family Kalotermitidae; genus Cryptotermes; species Cryptotermes secundus. Next base: position 447,901 of record NW_019738363.1, read on the forward strand.
AAAAAAATATAATTTTGCTGCTACATATATGGGTTAGAGACAAAGTCGTTTCATTCCTCCCCACGCCATAAGAATATAACAAACTCTGACGACAATAAGATTTTCGTAGTATCCATGGTAACGGCACGTGTTCCAGGGGTCAAGAAACGATGCACAAGACTGAAGTCATGGAGGAGTCAGATGTAAGTAACCCGCCAGGAACAACAAATGTCGTTCCTCAAATTTCGGTGCAGAATTTTCTTAGTTAATACGCCTCTGTGGTATATTCCCAGAGTTCTAGAGTTCCTGGCTACAGATCCAGAGGTCCGGGTTCAATTCTGGGCGCTACCAATTTTTTCTGAGAAATAGTGAGTCTGGAACGGGGTCCACTCAGCATCGTGATGATAATTAAGGAGCTATTTCAAGGAAGTAGCGGCTCCGGTCTATAAAACCGAAATTAACGGCCGTGGGGTTTCGTTACGCTGACCACGTGACACCCTCTATCCTCTAAAGTTGGCACTAACTTCCCCGAGAAGCGGCGGTCGCTCGGTCGGTATAGTTCGCTTGAGGACTAAAACCACGGAGTTTGTTTGTTTGTTTGTTTGTTTGTAATACGCAAAGAGGACTTATAGTGTTGCCATAACGGTGAAATGTAGGAGACTGTAATAGGCTCGAAATGTACCAAGGACAATGAAGGAACAGTATATAAAGGTCTGTTTCAAAGCGGCCACCTCGATGGTCGTGGAGATGAGAAAGTAACATTAAGACGGATGGTAAGGAAATTGGTTGTGAAGTTGTGAGTTAAATAAAACTGCTTCAAGACAGTGTCCCACTGTGGCCTCTGGTAACAGTTGTTCTCAATTTTCTAATTCTGCTGCCACAAAATCAGTTAAGTTTTAGTCAGTTCAGTCAGTTGAGCCAATTATATTTAGTTAAGCTTGGTCGGTTAATTTAATCGAATTCCGATCGGTAGCTTCGATGATGGTATAGCTGGACAAATATGGTCGCCCCCACGTAAACTATGCACAAAAAATGAAAGAAGAACAGAGTTTCTGGACCCTTTGAAGTCGAGGTACAGCTTCAGCCGAGAATAAGATTTTACTCGCTCGTTTCCAGTCATAATTTCATTTTAATTTCTTTTTAATGCTTTAATTGACCGCGCCATAATTCAAGCGGTTAGTCGCTGGCTTCCAAACTCGGCGGCCCGGGTTCGATACCGGGTCTGGTCAAGTGGGATTTGTGGTGGATAAAATGGCGCTTGGGCAGGGTTTCTCCGAGTACTTCGGTTTCCTCTGCCAATCTTCATTCCAGCAATTGCTCCACAATCACCCTCACCTATCATCTGGGGCTGGTACAATAGGCCAGAAGTGGCCGCAGTACAAAGGACTTAGTCCCACCCCATTAGCAATAAAAAATGCTTTAACTAATATCGCTGACTCAGACCACATGGCGCTAAATGATAGGATGTTTGGTGAATAATAAATCGAAACAGGAAACGGAAGGAAGCGATCGTGACCTATTCTAGTATATACCATTCTGGAATTTTCCTAGAGAGACTTTACACCATTCTAACAGATAATTTGTGTCTCAGATTTGTGTTACTTATTATAGAAAATATAAAAATATTTTTCTCCTATTTCAAACACTCCATTTATTCCACGCAGAGGTAGAAAACTGTACAAAATAAACGTGTCAGGATGTTTTTACGCTCTGTGTTTGATAATGTATGAAATTTTCAAGTACGTACTTGCTGGAGGCGGATGTTCCACCCACGCCGTTCAGAACCGCCGACGCAAAATACCTTAGAGACAAACCCTCTTGTTACTTGCAGAGCATTATTCTGATTACATGAAGATTAGAATTTTACTCCAGTGCGAAGCTAGAGTGTCGTCTCTCTACAATTATTTCTGCCACAGTTACAACCCTCATTTCGTAGAAAGGTCTCAAATTCTCTTAGATGTTTTTCTTGAAAGCTCTGACTTATCCATAACCCACAAAAGGTCACTTTCCAAACATGTTTTGTTGTTGACGATAAATTTCAAGTTACGCTTTTCTCTGCCATTAGCAAAATTACATGAAAATGTAAATGGAATCGTGCACGTAAATCTACACACACTTAAGCCAGGGTTGTAGTCTTAATACAAAATTGCCGGGGGGGGGGGGGCTGACACGCAGTTCCGCAATGAAAGGAAAGGCCCTGAGTCAAGATACCAGATCGAAGGTTACGGATTTATAAGCAGAAGTGAATGAGACAGAGCGCATGCTTAAAGGGTCTGAGGTTCCTGCCTCAAGCACAGAGATCGGTAACTAAATAATATGCAAATTTGCGTTTATGAAACCGTTGTTTTTTAGAATAAGGGCCAGGGAGATGCCTGGGCATTAGAGGGCACTCAGGTGCGGCCCTGGACGGCCCTGACACAACTGCAGCAGTAAAATTCGGGTTATGCGGTGAGATCCACTTTACGGTTTGGCTGCAGGATGGGGTAGACGTATTTAGTGGTCAAAAATAGATTCAAACTTTTCTGCTGATGTATGTTCGTTCGAACGTATTTCCGTGTGGACGGACGGGTAGGTGGATGGAAGAATGGACAGACGGACGGGGGGTGAGGGGGGGGTTGGAGGACGGGCGAATGGACAGAGGGGGGGATGGACGGACTGACAGACAGGTGTGTGGATATGCACCTCTCTGGCGCGCAAATGGTTACCCTGACGAACATGAACATTAGAGGACTATTAATACGTGAATGAATAAACAAAATGACTATTTTCTCGAAATCGTTTGTTCGAAATGTTAACAAAATGTTTAACTTTAATCTTGTAAACCCTGAAACTTATTGTGCGTAGTTTTACAAATAAACTGCTGTTACACTTGATCCTAAATTCCAAAGAAACTCTCTCGCACAAATGGGATAATTCATTTTGCTATGTTTGTATCAATTACTGGAGCCACACAGCATGTTTAGAGAGCGCCTGGTGGCGTTGCGCAAAACCAAATTACACGCCCCAGTTATCTGCTTCATTTAATTCGCTCTATGTTAATCCTTTGAATTCAAGCCGGGAGACTACCGTAAAAACAATGTCAACATCAATTCCAAAACATGCATCACTCTGACAATAGAATCGAGATCAAGTCTGGCTCAAAGTCAAAATATTTTAATTTATTTTTTCATCCCCTTGTTGAGTTCATTTTCACACACGTTTTCATCGAAGGCATCCCTGATATTTTAGGGACATACCCAGTAAAATTCTGAGTAGCGGGCCGTCTGCCGTTGAGTCAACATTTTTTTGATGTCAGTATCTCAAGGCATGTCAGCACGATATCTTAACTTAGCTGCCTAGTTAGTGTGCTAACTTGCTTAAGTAAAAATAAACATGAGGTTGAACGAAAAGTTTAGACCAGGGTTGGTCTCCAAGAATATATTTTATTCGGGATGATGACTATTTATATTCTGAATACATCTCATTGTTGGTACGAGGTCTAGCAATTAAAACTACTCAGAAGACAATGTAAGATTTGAGGTTTTCAAGGCGGTAACTATGAAGAATGATCTTCTGGGGTGTAGCGCTGTGTAGATCTGGTGTGAACAGACGTTTCGGAGGAACACATCGCTTCTATTTTCAGCGTAGAAAATCTGAGAGCGAGGAACTGGCTACAGCCACCTGCTCATGCTGGTTTCTCTTTCGAGGATTTTTCTACCTTGAAGATGAAGGCGATACGTTCCTCCGAAATGTCGATTTACACAAGATCTACCCGGCGCCACATGCCACAAGACAGTATTCTTCATTCTCAGAATATAGCTCGAAGAAAAACGTGCAAAATTCTGTTCTGCATGTGGATAATAGTACATAGTTATTCTTCAGGGGTTTTGATGCAACTTGTTCGTATTCAAGGGAGTAGAGAAACTGTCAAGAGCCCGTAAAGAATGGGACCGGAAATAAAGCACGCCGCTAGGAATCGAAAAGAGGAGACAGACGGAAAGTCGGGGAAGAAGTTTACGAGATATGTGCCACTGCACAGGGACCCCGCATACGTCTATTAGTTCCCCTGTACTCAATCTTATTCCTGTCCCGTGCCACCTCTTTGCAGGGGCCTGCAGCTATTAGCAGGATTATACCAGCTGCTCGCTGCGGATCGAAATGTTCTTTCTTTCTTTCGGGATCTCCGTGTTCTATTTCATTGGTTCCCGGACTTGTTTACATGACACCCCGCTTTTCAATCCTCGTGACTCTACTCAGTTTCTTTTATTGAAATGAATATTGTTACGCGCGTGAGTGACTACAGACGGGATTTGGATTGGTGACTCAATTTACTGACCACTTATAAACACGACACGTAACTACAAGTAAATGTAACACTATGACTAATCTCCATACTGTAAAAATCACTAGGGCACAGCTAAGTCTTCTCAATCTGTTTTCACTGGTCGTTTCCTGGTAATGTATCTTAACAATAGAGATTCTCCAACTTCTTTGCTCACGTCGTTGTCTGATGGCTAATACAACTGACTCGTTGCTCCAGTTGTCCTGTTTATAACATCTCGGCACTGACAGCGTAGAAAACGTCATTCTTTTGTATTAGTCAAATTGTTGCCGTTCAACTGTTGCTTAAGAGTCCGTTGCCTAGCTGCAGACGTTATTTCGTTATTTCGCGGTCACTACCTAGCAAACGGTTCTCTACATTCTACAATATGAACTGTTATATTACTTTCTACGATATTTTTCATGAACCGGGTTTGATTTCTGGCAGGTGAAGGAGATTTTTTCTTCTTCATAGCGTTCATACCGCCTCTGGGGCCCCACATAGTCTTTTATACAATTGATACCGGGGGCTGTCTCACCGGGGATAAAGAGGCAGGGGAATCAAGCTGACCACTCATCTCCATTTAGCAAGTCAAGAATAGTGGAGCTATAACTTCACACCCCCATACGCCTACTTGGCGTGGTGCTTGGTTAATTAAACACAAGGACATATTTGCCTTTTTGCCTTTAATAACACGTAACCAGTGGTACAACAAAACAGCGTGTAAATATTTCAAAATTTTAAAATTCAATATTTTCGCTGTAATCTTTATACGACTATGAATAATGGCGACATATGTTGAAATCTTATAGCTTTGTTTTCTTTTATTTCTGGATTGAGAGTTGGTGGGGGGAGGTGCTTAAAGAAAAATCTAAATACAGCTAAAAAGAATTATTTCGGTTAAGCACGATTCCTTTCTCATGGCCTAACACCCCAATCCTTAGAACTCCCTCAGGCTTCCCGTCTGAGATTGGGAACAGCTGGTCCGGTTTCTTCAGGGAAAGTCTGCAGTTACTCATTTGATCAAGATATTTATTATTTTGATGGAACCTGAAGATTCATTAATGTGTATATAATATTTCGAACTTATGCCATATCCTGAGCTAGTTGAATCCGGTTATTATTATATCCTACATCTCTAATATCCACTTTAATATCATTCTCCAATATACTTCTACATTTTCCGACCGAGCTCTAGCCGTGTGTGTCAAGGATAAAACTGATAGCTTCTCGTCTACTCCAAGTGTCTTTTGGAAAATATCCAACTGAACGTAAATGGAAATATAATATTAAAAATATCGTAGGAAAATGTGTTGTTTGAATGTGAATGCCATTTCAATTCCCGAGGATAGTGTTATTGGTACCGATACGTCTGGATAATGGGATGATGGGAAATGAACTGGAAAGGATGAGTAAGGAAGCGGGCGAAGACTACTCTAAGGTACTGCACCAGAGTTCGTCTGCAGGCACTGAGAAAAGTCAAGAAATTTGTATTGAACATAACTGTTTTCTGAAGTAGAGATTTGAACCCGTGGAAATTCTTAATCATAAGCAGAAACGTTAACCACTACAGTGTAATGTTTTGTGTACATATTAAAGATATTAAATATTATTTATTCTTTCGTTAGAAAGGCCGATGAGTAAGCAAATCAATACGATAAAGGACTAAATAAGATTTGAGGTTTTCACGGCGGTGACTATGAAGAAAGCAGTCTTCTGGGATGTGGCACCGTGTAGATTTGGTGTTAACCGACGTTTCAGAGGAACATATCGCCTCCATCTTCAGGGTAGAAGGAAAANAAAATCGAAATTTCTGGCTGATTTTTCGACAGCGTTCATGGAAGCAATTTTCTCTTCAAACCTCAACGTTTCGGAAACAAGTTCTCCTCCAGTCATCCGGTTAAAAAGAGCCAGTTGCTCCACTTCACAGGGATAATCTGAAACCATACATTCATATCATATAATTAGGAAAATTGTAACAATTTCCGAAACATTTTGTTATAAGTAATGCGATGGGAAAAAATATCCGAAATATCAACCCAAAATTTTTATAAACATTTGTCACCAAGTTTCTCACTCAGAGGAAAGTTAGTTACTGCCGGAAGTCTCCCGTTGTGGCCGGAATAAATGTCTCCGAGTAAAAAAGTAATAAAAACTAAATTAATTTCTGCGCCTAAACACTACGTCATGAAAAAAGAACATAGGGAGCATGAAGGTGCAACTCCATGCATTCCAGTTCTCGAATCTGGATCAAGATGAGTGGTCAGGTTCACGTTCTGACCGCTTTACCCTAATTCCAGTACATATTAGTTTGAATTATTCCAGGGACCAGACGGGATTTGATGGCCACGAGACAAATGACTGCCTGTACTGAATGTTGAGCCCCCGTTGGTCAGACCGTAACCGGTCGCTTCACCAAGCGAGCTGTCGGGTCTTATCTTCACAGCTTCAGTAAGCGAGGGAGGCAGGGCAGCGTCAGGATACCGTATTACACGTGCATGATCGATAGCATTCCTGCTCCAACCTTGCGCACAGTAACAACATCCGCAGCCCTCGCGTTCTGATTCTATTACTGTTCGGAGTCCCTAGAGAAAACTGCGCGCTGCTCTAACGCCGCAACGGTTTCCGCAACACAGTTTCCTCCAAGTGTGTCATGGAACCCATAACTTTATGTCTTTCCCGAGTTAACCGTATTAGGATAAGGTTCCAAAGCCAAAGTGACTGTTCAAAGAGTATGCCGTCACTTTGGGGGAATTAATCACTGTGAAGGAACCGCGTTGTTTGTAATATTATCATTCAATGCATGTAAAGGATTTATGTGAGCGTGAGGTTTTCAACGTCATTACGCAATTACACTTTACCCTAACAACGAAATGTAGACCGTTAACAATTTGCCTTTACGTGAATTACATATTTAGGTGACAAATGAATAAACAGTTTCTATTTTAATATATCGTGTCTATTAAGCGAACACTTATATTATTCTTTATGCGGTGATATAAAGCATAAAGGAGACGTACAAATATTATGTTTCTGAACATTATCCATTGTCTTGTTTTTATATAAAATGGCCGTCCTGTTTATTTCTCGCGGGTTCAAATCCCGATGAGGTCATTGGATTTTTTTCAATTGACCTATTCCTTCCAGCCGCACTATGGCCCTGAGGTCGACTCAGCCTCTAACATAAATGAGTAATAGGAATATTCTTGGGGGTAAAGGGCGGCCGGGGAGTAAGGCTGACAACCTTATCGCCACCTGTGAGCGGACTGTCTAGAAAATGTGGGAACCTCAACATCTCACAACCCTATGGGCCTCCACGGCCTGTTACAGGATACTTTTACTTTTGTTTACTTTACGTCAACTACATTTAATTCTTACGTAATTCCAAGGCTCCTTTCTTTAGGGTCTATTCTTCTGGGTCTTGCCGCATCCCCTCAGAGGCTTAGCCCTTAATACACTAGCAAGATGTAATCCTCTTGTTGCTTTCCCCGGTGAATGTTCGCGTCGGCACACCAATGAAACGGCCCTTCGGGGACTTTCATAAGTCTGTCACCACAGACACACTTAAGGATTCCCGCAACAAAAGACATTCAAGTTACATGAGTCAGAGTTTCGCCGTTCGCATTGTTCTGCTCCGCGCACTTTGTCGCCAGTTTACAACAGTAGCCTCTCTTACACTATCTCTAGTGTTTCTCTCTATCTGAGAGACAATAAACGGAAACTCTCTTCACTATGTCCATCCACACCCGCTTATCAGAAACACTTTCAGTAGGCGGACATGAACAAGATATGATACGGGGAACTCCCGATACTGTGTGAGATTTGAGGTTTTGACGTTGATGGCTACGAAGATTAAAATCTTGAAGGATGTAACACCACGTAATTTCGTAGAGAGATACCAGGGTTTCTGAGGAACAGCGCTGCTTCTATCTTCAGGGTAAAATGTTAATTTTTTCTATTCTGGAGATAGAGACAGTAGTCTCTTCCGAAATGGTGCTAACAGTATACCAAACTATACGGCATCACATCCAAAGGGAGAACTTTCAGTTATTGATCCTAACTACAGATATACAGGTACATTTTATTCTGTGTATTTCAAAAGAGCCCACGATATGGGAATATCTGCTTGCTTCATTCAAGAAAAATATTGGATTTTAAGTTCTAACAGAGGTGACTATAAAGAATGCCATGTTATGGGACGCGATGCCATTAAGTCCGACGGAAGTTCACTGATGTTTCGGAGGAAATTTCTTCCTCCATCTTCGAGATTTACAATGCACTCTCTTGGAGAGACTGAGGAAAACCAGAAATATCCTAGGATAACTGTGTTCCGATATTCAAACCCAGCACCATCTGAATAAGAGTTAAGAGAGCTATTGCTAGGCAGTTCTTTCGGTAGATGCACTGTCATTTGGAAGATAAGTAGCACTGTTTCTAACAAGCCTGCTGCTTCCATTTTCAGTGTAGAAAGTTTCTACTCCTAAGTAGTTCTTTCGAAGAATTAGAATATTTCGATGGAAAACACGGCTTCAAACTCCAATGGACCATAGTCCAGGTACAGGAAGGAAATCGCATTTGTAAACACCGTGGGCTGGATCCAAAGCCCAGCATCTGTAGTGGACAAGCATCGGTCCATGGTGGGTGGGGAGGCAGAACACAGATGCTTAGCCATTCGTAATGACCCTAACATCCATCATTGTCTCTCGGAACTTCGTAGTCTGGGTATAATCAGAACGGGATGCTATTTCCGTTCCCGTAACACAGTTCACATTGATCCACAAGTCCCTGGGAGTAGAAGTCGTCATTAAACATGGAAGCCATTCAATATTCAGTCCAGAAAATTTCCATTAGTTTACGTGTTCCACTAATTCAGTGGCCGCTCATACAAGAACCCAAACATCCGAATGTCATCAAAACTTAAACAATTAGGAAGACCCGCTTACAACGAAATCCCCGGCAATATGATTTCCGTTTAACATAGGCTCTTACATAAACAATGTAGCCTATGTACTGGTGATCCAGAGAAGTCGGAAATGCAAGCAGTATTCTCAAGCTATGTATCATTATAAAGGAAATATATACAGTTGTTAATTAACTGGATTTTCCCTCGCTATATCTTTCCCTCAAACATTTTGTTTACCGTCTGTGGTCTAGAGGTAAAAGTTCCTGGCTACAGATCCAGAGGTCCGGGTTCGATTTCAGGCGCTACATGATTCTGTGAGAAGTACTGGCTCTGGAACGGGGTCCACTCAGCCTTGTGAGGGTAACTGAGGAACTATTTCAAGGAAATAGCGGCTCCGGTCTAGAAAACAGAGATTAACGGCCGTGGGAATTCGTTGCGCTGACAACGCGACACCCTCTATCCGCTGAAGTTAGCACTAACTTCACCGACAAGCGGCGGTCGTGGCCGCAGTACAAGGGACTTAGTCCCACCCCACTAGCAATAAAAAAACAGTATATAATATTTATCTTTTTCGGTTATCATTATCGTCAAAGTCATCGTCCGGTCCTCTGGATGTTTCTGCCTATAATTCAGTTTTCAACGTTAACCCACTCCAGAGGGACAGAAACCAGTATGCTAAAAAGTATCTGGAGTTATAAGATGGACCAACAATTATAAATTTCGTATAAAATAGATTTCGGAAGGATTCAAACTTCAGACATAAATGCGCAACTGCGAGGCATGTGACAAGCTGCAAGAATATGAACGGAAAGAAAGAAAGTTCCCATTCCTTCAGTGTGACAGTTTGCTTTTTTCCGTCGTTTCCAGCCATCAGTGTAAAAAACGGCGATTGCTAAGAAACCAAACGTGAGGCATAAAAATAAATTTTGTTTCTTTTATCTTAGAGGATAAGAGAAGATGAAATCTCTGAACATATCCTCAGAATAACATCAGACAGCAAGGCATAAGGCATCCATGTTAAAGGTATTTCGGGATTTTGTTTACACACACAATACTAACTCTTCTGTCCTGTGTACGAAATAAAGCCAAGTGCATTAGAACCCCACATTTTGTTGATTCGACGATAGGTTCACTAACGTAATATAGTGACTATTGATTACTGAAATCGGTGTATTTAATTTAATTGCATTATTGATTGATCTGATTAGTGGTATTACTGTGTTTCATTGTTCGGTTTGGGTAATTGATTTATGGATTGGATGGCTAACCATCTGGTTAGTTGTAATTCCACAAAAATCACTTATTTTATCAGCTCGTTTAATAATATATTTCCCATAATTGTGTTCTCGTGGCATTTCGGCGAATAATTAAAATTGTTAGAGTTTATAATTTTGTAAAGTGTAAAATTTTACAAAAACGTAATTCTTTTCCCATCACCGTAAAGACGGAAGGGTCTATCTTATCAAACAATAAGAAAATGTATTTAAAAATGCAAAAAAAAAGGAAATTAAATGTCACTATATAGTGTAAATCAAGAACTCTTAAGGCTGCAAATTAAGACAATTCTTTTCCTTTGAGACGTCACATTTTCAGTACCTGTGACTTTCTCTTGACTGTTGCTGTATTGTACATTCCTGATTGTGTAAATATGTTTCTGTGGTCACGCTATGCAGTCCAGTGACCCCCACACGAATTATTCTACCTACACACTAGTAGAGAGACATGGCTCACTTACTTCCGGGCAGCGGTTACCGGTGAGCAACACACGCGTGAGTCCTGAAAGTAAAAATTCTCATTAGATTCAAAACAAAACAAACTATGGACTAATTATAAAATTACAAGACTTTCTGAAGAACAACTATCGCAGTCCCCAAGAACTCTATGATATACATTTAAAATTTTCACTGAGAATAGACAAATTAAACGTATTAAGTACACTCTTCTTACAAAAAAATCAGATAAGACAAATGCACTGTATGTAAGATGTGTTGGAGAGGTTCATTTCAGAGTTCCGAAGGACTGAACCTTGTTATTTTTAAAATGAATGTGTAACATGGAATTTGACTTCCTGTAGTTTATGCTATATATATCAACGTTTCGGAGAAAACTGATGTCTCCTTCTTCTGGGTATAGGGGCAGGTCAGCCGGATAAAACAGCCACCGATATAGTGAAGAAAAGCAGATACTGGGGTTAAGAACGGAAGGGTCAAGAAGCTTCTTACTCAAGTATAATTACAATGCTCAAGTCCGGGAGGATGAGATGGGCACGAATGAGGAACATTTGAGTGAGAAAACCAGAAGAAAAGAGATCACTAAGAAGACCTAGGAGTAGTTGGGTGAATACTAAAATTGATCTTAGAGAGATAAGATGGGTTGGTATGAACCGAATTGATATGACTCAGGATAGGGACCAATGGAGGACTGTCATGATCACGGTAACAGACCTTCGAGTTCCATAAATTTTTGCGAAATTCTTGATTATCTCCACAACTTGCTGCTTCTCATGGAGTTAGGTGGGGGCAAGAAACAAAATATCTTGGCTTTCTTGAGTAGAAGGTCTGGAACCTGCGGACGTTCTGAGATGTGAGGTTCTCACGATTTGACACCGTGCAATTTGAGGTCAAGTACCAATACGTTTGAGGGGCCCCAAAATTCTTCCGAAATGTTATTACCTGTCTACCAAATCCAGCGATGTCTTATTCAGAAAACTTCCTCTTCTCCTCACCCCGTCTTTGAAACGCTGTCACATGTCTACCAGTCTATACAGTGTCACTTCGAAGAAGACAGTGTAATCTTCAAGTCTATAATCTTACATTTTCATGCAAATTTCAACAGACTGGGAGAGCAGAGACAAGCTGCCTAGGAGACAGAAGACAGATACAAGGTAGGCGCTTTCTCTTCGCCGCAACCTTTTGACTGGCTCTGTAGCCCTTAACGGCCTTCTGCCCAGTGGGTCTCTGAGGTCTTTAGCTGGAAGTGAACCTGCCGAAGTGTGAAACTGACCACTCACCTTTATCTAATACTGAGGTTAAAAATTCGCGGAGTCTTATTTTCGCTCCTTCGTAAACCTTCACGTGGCGATGGGCATCTACAAGACAACTTACTGTGGAAACAAAATAATTCAGTAGCTAAGTTCACGCTTTTCATGTTGCTGTAATATGTTGTTTGAGAACACTATTTTGGAATTTGTTCAACGCCAGAATTTATGAAAACCACCATCAGATACTGGATCAGAAAGGAACCCGAAAGCAAACATAGGGCTGATTCCCTCTGGTCTTCGGTAGAGACGGTGATTCGTGGTTCGTTAGTTCATTCTTGCACCGCAGTGAATTTCCCATGACCATGCCGCAAACAACAATCCCTTGGTGTGAACTAAGCTGTTGGAGCAAGTGGTCATGACATCGTCAACCAACAGGAACTCAAGTTTCAAACTAACCACAGACTCATGAAATGTTAACGCTCTAGCCAATCAGTGTTTTCCCCGTCAAAATAATAACCCACAAGTATATTTGAAATTCTGGAAATATTATCAGACAAATAGTGTCTTATTCTGTATTAACGGTCTAAAATCATGCGTATATGCATCATTTTTCAGAATGTGCTGCCACAAATTTTATAAGTAACTCCACTGGTTTCGCTACTTATGAAGAAACGTGTAGACTTCTGGAAGAACTGTACTCTATGATTACCGAATAATCACTACAGAAGAATGACGTCTTCTGGGATGTGGTGCCGTGTAGATATTGTGTTAACCAATGTTTCGGAGGAACGTTTTGCCTCCATCTTCAGGGTATAAATCTGCGGGCGATGAACCAGCGTGAGCAGGTGACTGCAGACAGCACACTGAAGTTCCTGACATGAGTAGTCGTTGGCTATAATACTGCCAGCACTACAGCGTGTTATACCTTGCGGCGTACACCCATGCGCATTTTTCAAAGAGTTACCTTCTAAGAACCACTACCTAATTCTTTCGTGTATAAATATAATTTAAAGTTTCGTTTAATGTTTGGTCTTCATCTGAAAATGGCCGTTACAGCAAGAACATACAGGAATGTAACAGTTTTTCATTAGTGCAAAAGGAAATGGATTAGATTTACAGTAAACCTTCGCTAATCCGGTTATACTTAATCCGGATGTCGGATAACCCGGACCTAAATATGAAAACTGCTGTTCACAGTTGAGTACATACTTCAAAAAACACACGGCATTTGTGAACTTGTCTGTTCAGACAAAACTTCATAATTTCTACAAACCCGCATTATTATGTTCAAAAACAGGTACAACTTCTGAGTTTTCTATAGGTGAACAAATGTATTGTCCTTTTATGATCTTTAAATTAAAATTCTATAGTGATATTTTCTCATTTATTTTCTTCAGCATTAGTTGTATCATTAAATTTCCTATTTAATTGTGGTTTCAGTTTTCTTTGTCTTTTATGGCTATATTTTGCATCATTAATCCAGATTATCTTTTAACCGGACGATTACTACACCACAATTAATCCGGATTATCAAAGGTTTACTTCACCGGGATGATGATTTACATATTATTTCTATGAATACGATTTCATTGTAACTTACAAACTACACCGCTTTGAACTACATTCTAAAAATATTGTGCGAAATGTTAAATCATATTCCAATTTCATTTCCTCTTGCAGTTTGCAGACATGTGACTTGCCAATCTTCTATGTCCGTCACATGTACCGCGATACAAAACAATAATTGGAAATCTCTAATTAGCCACAACTCAATTCACTTAAAGCAGTTTTGGTTTCGACTTCATGAAAACTGCCCAACTGTTCCACACAGCACCAACTATCAACAACCTGCATGAATTCGAAATGAAGAGAAATTATCATTTTAATTAAAAGTTCCAGCAGACATAAACATATCATACCCATACGTCAAAATATATGAAATTTTTAAAAACCGATAACTACTTCAAGGGTTAGTAAAATATAAGTGACAGGTCACGTGTGGCTCTTAAAGACCAGGTTAGAAAGACGAATACTAAAATCGAAAGATTCTAAAGATATCCAATTCAAATTCGCGTTTACTGTTCGTCCTCTTTTATTTAATGACACTGTCAGTAGCTTGATAGTCGTAAATAATATAGTTTAAAAGATCAGAAAGCAAACGTTAGTGGACTAACCCGATATTACTCCTGGAGGGTCTGAGGACAATCAAGATATTTTCCATTAGCCTAGTCGGTTTCTAGTCTAAGTCGAATACAATTCACAAGTGTTACATTCTTCAGTCAACTTGCTCGTCTTAGTTACTGCTATTACGGTCAGAATTTTTTGTTTTCCTCGGTTGCCCTAAGCTAATAATAGGATAATATCTTGATGATGATCGCCTAGTTACAAATTATTATCTGCGCAGCATTATTTTGGAGGAACTAGAAAGTTCTTTGAAACAGCAGCATGTTGCATTTACTCTTAGATTTTAGTCCTTCGCAGCTCGTAATTACTTCAATATAGAAATAAATAAATATCCACAGGCTTTCATAAGTTTCTTATTGGTCTTGTGATACCTTAACTTCTATTTTAAACCACTGTTCCATTGTTGTTTCCATACCGGCATCATCAATAAATTAGTAAACTCTCAGAAGTAACTTCTGCGTTGGAAAATGGAATATATTTAGGTGCCTAAAACTGACAACGTCGTAAGAGACCTATCAGTCACTCAGTTATAGCAGACTGTAAGAACCAATCATTCAATCAATCTCACAAACGAGTCAGGGAATCCGTCAAAACATAATAATAAATCAAAAGAATGAGACCACCAAATAAATTTATCGCAACAGAACAATTACTAAATCTAACAGAAAAATCGAATAGTCTAGAGTAAAGACGAGCCAATCTTATCTTCGTACACGAATAAGTCAGAGGGAATTGAAGTACATGTACCTGCCAATAAATAAATCAATCCATAACAAATTTAAATGATGTTTCATTCAGCTAATGGTAATTAATTCTCACATATGACCAGAAGACGAGGAAGAAGACGTAAGAAGATGCTGGATGACCTTGGGAACAGAAGAGGATATTTTCATTTGAAGGAGAAAGCTCTAGATCGCATCAAGTGGAGGAACTGTTTTGGAAGAGACTGTGGACCTGTCGTCTGACAGATTACAGATGGATGAATGAATGAATGTTAAAAATACAATTTTTTAAACATATATAATTTATAGCAACATTGATGATGTAGTTTTCAGTTATTTACATGCTTGTACAACTGACGTTTTGAATCGTTCCAATTGTTGACATATCTCAATGATCTTGTGTCTTCCTCATCTAGACTAGCTCCCTGCAGGAACAGACAGCGGAAATTGGCATTACTGCCTCCTCTCGGCACAACAAACGAATGAAAAAGAGGAAAAGTGTCTTCCTAATGGGAGAGAGAAACAAAATCAGATTAGGGACAAGAAAAAGAAGCTCCTTGTTACAATGCTGCATCGTCAAGGTGAACTTCCTGATGCGTGACAGTCACAAAGCCCCCTGTTGTGTGCAAGGTAAACTAATTATGGCGGGATTGTCTCCGGTAACCAAAAACGGGGATTGTTTCCTTTGTAGTGAATGAAACCTCTGAGCATAACTCGTGGAATTGATGTATATACATCAAACAGAAACTGTCATTTCAGCTCTGTACATTATTTTAATTGCATTAAATGTCTTCACATTAAGACTGTATTTTTTTTCTAAACGCTATGCTGTAAGAATGGAGGAGCTTGTTACAACGGGGAACACACGGCTAGTACTAAGTTAAGTTCTGTCCGGTTTTCTGAAGTTAAATGGTGCAGATACAAATTACACTGTTACAAATCTAATAAGCAACACTATACTACCATAGTCAATAAGTTCGTGAAATGGCCTCTAGCGTCGTACGGGAATCTACTGCCAATATATTTCAGCAGTGTTTTCGACAGCTATATCAACGTTGGCAGACTTGCATAGCGGCCAAGGGCAACTGTTTTGCGGGCCGATGTGGATCTGCGTAAGTGTATGTGAATACCTTGTAATATGATGCGATAAAACCACATTCCACGAACTTAATGACTCTACCACGTATATGCCTCCGTATTCACTTTTGTCTGACTTCTTAAGAATGGTCAAAGTCAAAGTGAAATTCACATTGCGACTGACGGTCAGTCAGTAAGTAAGTCTTGGCGTCGAGCTTCCTCCTGGGGCTCATGACCAGTTATTTGTTACTGTTTGATAGTTACGGTATTGTTCTTCTGGGGCGCCCTCTCTGACGAGAGGATAGATCTGTGTTTTGTATATGCTGCTGGCTCTTGCCACCGTAGTCTTTCTCGGGTCCGAGTCCCTTGGGATTTGTGACCATATTTTACTGTCTGAGATTTTAGACTACCCTTTTCGTCGCCTCCTACGACTAGCAGGGTTACGGTGGAACTATTCGACCCCGCCTCCAAACGGGTGTTAAGACTGGATTACTTCTAAATAATATATAAGAATCCAGGTCGTACCTCACAGAAAACGCATATATCTACTGTACTAAGCCCAACCGGTCCCTTAGGAAGAGCTAACCTCAATCACTGGATCTGTTTCCTTCCTCGGGTGAGGGAAGACACCTACTCTGTTGGGTCCCTTAGGAAGAGCTAACCTCAATCACTGGACTGAGGACGGAAACAGATCCAGTTCCCGAAACGCTGTGTTCTCTAGTTTCTAGTATACAGGAACAGGGACATAGTTCTAGAAACCAGTAATACTGCGTGCTAGTTAATTAAGTTTAGCCCTGATATTTTTAAGACAAACAAGGAAACTTCCATTTTACAGCACTCACAAAATACAGATAAGCATTCATTGCTTATGTTTTCTTAACATTCCTGTATTTTTGTAAGATGATTTAGTCCAAGTATGTCGCCCTCTTTGTCCTCATTAAGGTAGGTTTTTTAACCCCTAACTCAGCCCCTAATTGCATCCCTGGCAGAACGTACAATGTGGTCATTATTCTGGCTATGGGCGGTACGTGGGTCACTACTCCAAATTGGAGATGCGCAAAAAGACTAAAGCGCAACATTGCGGCTATATAATGGAAACAAGGGGATCAGTGAGGTCCAACTTCTGACACCACGAAGACTTCTGTACTGGAATTACATGTTATCCTCACTGGAGGAACGGCAGTCCTCAACATACAAATATCCCTACAGGGTGTTCCATTTCAGTGGTGCCGTCATTTGTGTGTTCAACAAACAATTGTACTTAGAATCCTCTCGGGGGATTAGTTGCATCATCAGCAAGCTACGAGGGAGAGTCGGTAAATAAGTCAGAAATTAATATAAAACGTAAAACATACGATATTGGAACCGGTGAAAGACATTTATTTCTCAATACATCCTCCACCAACACTGATACACTTGTCCTATCGCTTCAACAATGCGTCGAAACCCGCAGCATAGGCGTCTTTTGGCTGTTGTCTCAGCCAATTCCGTACCTCCGTTTTATTATCTGAGATTTTCGAACGTCCTTGAGATTCTCAACCCGCTGTGAACCGCTTTACGCGACAAATCCTTCCCACCTTAAACAGGAAACATTTCTTCATTATATCTTTGCCCACAAAAAAAAACGCACAACAGAAATCAACTCTTCGCTAGTAGACTCCTCAAATCACGGTCGCCATACTGACTACTGAAACCTGCGCATGCGGGTCTGCTACTTAAGCTCATAAAGTTGGACTGTGCTGCTACCTAGTGATACACATAGAAACCGCATCCATTGCAGCTGTTTTATTTCAATTTGTGACCTATTTACTGACTCTCCTTCGTATAAGCTGACTCTTCAAAGAAATGTTGGGTCTCTAAATACCACTGAATTCTTGAACCTGGTGCAATACAGCTTGGTGAAGAATGAGTAAAGACAAATATTTTGGGGAACCAACTGATTGGTCCTCCTGCCTGAAGATACGGGCATTTGGTTCCTTCAACGTGCTGGTAAATATATATCTGACGTATGGCGTCACGTTCTACAAGGCTGTAACCTTCACAGTCAAACCTTGAGGACCTCAAATTTCACACTAATCCCATCATCACAGCCCCCACCCAGCTCAGAGAAAAGGACAAAAGAACACCCAGAAGATAACAACAACAAGACTGAGACAAAACAAAGAAACAAATTTGGTCTTCTCCTCTGCAAGCAAAAGCACCAAATTAAAATGAGATAAACAACCAGAAGTAAAGGAAACAAAAATTTAGGCTTTCCTTCTCCAAGAATAAAATGAACGAGGAACGAACAAAGAAATAATCAAATCATAATACAAAATAAAGCAAATAATCACTTTTGGTTTCTTATTTGACTATAACCGGCACAGAAACAAAAGTAATAAAAATATAAAAAGAACCTAAAATGAGCAAACCAACGTAACGGGATTTACCCATCCATTAAGAGATTCCATCTTTAGTATTGTGTAACAACAGTACGCTATATACTCGTAATTCCGGCAACAGAGTCACTCATTTTTATTTTCTTCTGATACTTCCTTGACGAGACTTCTAACTAACTAACTAACTAACTAAATAACTCCGTGGACTTTAGTCCTCAAGCGAACTATACCGATCGAGAGCCCGCCGCTTGTCGGCGAAGTTAGTGCCAACTTTAGCGGATAGAGTGTGTCACGTGGTCAGCGCAACGAATCAACCGTTAATTTTGGTTTTCTAGACCGGAGCCGCTACTTCCTTCAAACAGCTCTTCAATTATCCTCACGAGGCTGAGTGAACCCCGTTAAAGACCCAGTACTTCTCAGAAAATCTGGTAGCGCTGGGAATCGAACCCGGACCTCTGGATCTGTAGCCAGGAACTCTTACCACTAGACCACATAGGAGAGTTCTAGAGAATATAAATTCATTTTAGTTTTCTTTTCTTTCCAGGTAAGCGAACACATCACATTTGTAGTGTCGAGGGAAACTAGTATTACAAAACGCTGGTACATACGTCATTTAAACTCCATCCAAAGTTTGCAACAGAGAGACTGGAGTAACTACAGGCTACATACAAGGTAAGTATCAATCATTTAAATTAGGCCCGCAATTTCCTTGCCCTCTTGTCCGTCCTTATAATAAGAGGTCTCTAGACAGTCCATAAATCTTCAGCCCGGCATTCGAACCACGCTTTAGCAACTTCGGTCGTGTATCATGTCGCATGAAAAAGGATTTCAAGAGCTTGGAAGCGAATCCAAAATTATCCGTCTTGTCCCCGCGAAACAATTGAGCCCACCGACTGACATGCCTATTACAATTATATTCCATATAATGAAATATCCTCTTCAATAACCTGAACTATACGAGTATGCTCTTCAACGAATGCGTCCACTTTGTGTTATTCCATAGAATTAACTTTAAAATTATTCCTGTCTCAACATAACAACTTTTGGAAGTTAGTGCAAGTTTATTAGTGCGTGTATAATTCATGATAGCAGATTCCAAGGTCGAACTCTCCCTAATATCAAAGTCCGCTCTACTGCATACCAAAATGTTAGGATTTTATTAAGCATCTTCGAAAAATATATGCAGGATGTAGACTGGATTCATCTGGCTCAATATAGGCAGCAGTGGCAGGCTCTTATGAACTGTGCTGTGCTGTGTTTTGTTCGAACGTGTTTATGTGTGTTATTTGTCTGTTGTCTTATTGTAGTATCACTGCCACAGGGTGAAAACCCATTTGCAGTTAAATAATAATAAACACAGTACTAAAATTTCTGGTATCATAAAATGGTATGTATTTCTTGAGTAGCTGAGCAACTCTTAGCTTCTCAAGAAGAATTCGGCTCCATGGAACTAGTTAGTTGGTAAAGAACGCCAAGGCAGAACTATAAGAAGCCGAGAATATTACCTTATACACGTACCTTGCATTCAGGAGGTATGAGTTTCGAATCTCTGGCGGGATATTGTTTTTCTCGGTCCGTACAGGCAATTGCAAAAGAGGCTGCAATACTGACTGAAACTTCGGTACGTTTTATGACTTTCGTTATCATCTTATAGTCCCATTTGCAACTAGGAGTATTAATAAGTCTGGAACGTAAAGACACTGGGATAAAGAAACAGTTCGATAAACGCTGACCTGCTTACACTAATTCAAATTTCGGCATCTTTTATGGCCACTAGCACAAATTTTCTCGAGTTTATCGAGTTAATGCTTGGTTTCAGGGGAACTTTTATGGCTACAAACATTTACATGCGAATGAGACTTTCCACTTAACACATCAGTTTAATTTTATAACAAATTAACACACGGTAGACAGCGCGTTAATGAAGTACTTTCGTCAATAATATAACATATGGCACAAAGTGGAGAGGAGAGGCGTCCTGTCATTATATTTTGCCTCTGCAGCACAACTTTCATGTCACATTCACTGAGCGATGTGTAACCCCCCCCCCAAACACAGAGCATCCAAGCATTATTATTCAACCCATCCACCTGCTTTTGTCTCTGTCACATGACTTCATCAGCTAACGATAATCTAGGACAGTACGGTCTTCCTGGCTTCAACGTCGTGTAGTTAACAGAGATCCCAAAGTTTCGGAGGAATATATCGCCTCCACCTTCAGGGTAAAAGGCGAACAAAGCTTAACTAATCAAAAGCAGGCAGTAAGCTAAGTTCGGGTTCTTTCCATATTATGCTGCGTTACAACCGGTAGTCACTGAAGTGGGAAACACATTACCTAGCACAGTAAATCGACAAATATTATGTTCTGGGCATTATCCATCGTCCGTTTTTATTAAAAACGCCGTTTTGCCTATATCTCAAACACAATGTCTCGGGGACTGGATTTGGCGACAGAATCCAGTATCCGAAATTTTGTGTTTTAGATAAAAATTGGATGATGGATAATGTCAAGAAATATAATCTTTGTATTAATGTATCACTGTCATAAACTTTTAGATGTTATTTTCAGTAAATCTTCTTTAATTAAATAGGGAATTAAAAAAGCGGCAAAGGAATATACAAAAAAGGAGAGATAGAAATGTAGACAGACAGATATTGAGACAAGAAAGAATTTATGAATCGCAGGATTCGCGTAACCATTGAAAAAGTTAAATTATAATTGTGAAACTAATTGTTGCTGCATCTTCAGAATAGCAGAATTGTTTACTGAACGAAGAAAAATTCTGACAACAAAAATACGGTATGTTTGCAAGTGGAAAATTAATTCACGTCGTGATATTTGGAGTTATATTGTCATGGTTTAAGCAGAAAATGCAATGTTTTATTGCAAAACACATTTATCCTAGTGTCGGTCATCAGTTTAATTTGAAAGCACTGAATTCTCTCAACGCTGAGTGGAGCTACGGGATTAAGGTAGAAATAATTCACTTACTGAGTAACAGATATAATAATCATGCACAGAATATTTATCATAACTCCGAAATATTTATTTAAATATTTTGTAATTAACCGTACAGCTACACTAAAAAGACAAAATAAAATTCTGGCTAGATGTTAATATTTTACAATTTATTTTATATTTTACATATCTGATTTTAATACCTCTGAGGAATTCGGAAGATATAAATCTTAGGGACTACTGAAACTTGACAATTCCTAGCCCCATGAGCAGCATATGTGAAAATTACAGAAGTTCTCTCTCTATATTGTAGAAAAATGCGAGGGTAGAGGACGGGGAAACTGGTAGGTTGATAATGAAAGGGAGGCTGGGCGAGAGGCCTTTGTATGGAGGATGAAGACTGGACGAACAAGGAAACTTGCAAGTTGGGGACGGAAGCTGAAGTGCAGAAGTGACCTGTACAGAGCGGAGAGTTGAAGATGAAGAGAGATACATAAATGGAAGAGTTACTTGTTAGAGCGGAAACGAGGGAGTGTATGAGTTATAAAGCTTCAGATATTGAAGCGGAAACAGAGGTAAAACACTGACCTTCATAAAGCGGAACAAAAGAGCTACTAGAACTGAGCTAAGAGTAAGTTTGAAATGAAAATAAAAGAGCGACCTGCGCAATGAGGAACAGAATGACAGAATAAAAGATAAAACGAGCTAAAGGCATTGAACAATGAAACAGTGACATGCGCACAGAGGAACAGAAAGACAGCAAGAAGAAATAAGCTTAAAATAATGACGAAGAGGGAACATAAAAGAGGGGCCTGTGTATTGCGGAAAGGAATGACAATAACTCAGAGAGACATAGCGAGAAACTTCTTTCAAAAGTCCTAGGATGTAACTCTGAAAGTTCTGTCCTCTGAGTTGACACAGCGTAGTTAAGCAACTACGTGGTAAGGCTAGATACATCCGTTAAGGTTTCTATGCTGATATCTGAATGCGTTTTGGTAAATACGTATACATACTGTGGCATGTAGACGTGTTGCTAGGCAACGACCGAGAGATAAACAACTAGATAAGGGCCCATGAACAGGAATAGAGTAAATGTGTCTTCTATGCAGTTCAAGCCGAGATATAAACAGGAAACTTAGTGAGGAGTTCAGTCAGTCACTAGAGTGGAGTGAGTCAGTTGGTGAGTTAGTTATAGGACTACTGCGTCGCAATCATTGTGAGCTGTTGTGAGGAAGTGGTAGCTGAGGCCGGGGACAGTTCGGGAACCCAGAGGAAGGGGAACGTCCGCTGTTGGAAGCCGTTACCAGACAGCGAATGGTGAAGACACAACAGGCTGAGAAGACTTAAGTGTGTGTTCTAATAAACTAATGAATAATTACTAACAGAAACGGATCTGTTTGTCTTATTTTTCATTGTGGCTCTACAACCATTCGTTGGGCCTTGACGATTTTTTAGTTACTTGATCTTATACACAGTCGAAAGGATACCTTAGACGGGGGATTAGATCGTCGAAGGCTTCTACCTACACACGGAACAACACAAATATATAATGAACGCACACAATACAGAAATCCATTCATCGAGAGGGATTCGAACCCACAATCCCAGTGTTCGAGCGAGCGAAGACAGGTCACGCCTTAGGCAGCGCGGCTAGTGTGAGCGTCCAAACACGGATCTGTAAAAAGTTCAATAAATTCAATTGCCAATAAAATCCGGTCTATAGCGACTTTATCACGTGACGATACTATTTATTTAAAGATCGGTAACTCAGAATTTCCTCATAAAGTAACCGAGTTTGTTCTCAGGAAAACTATTAACAAACTGAACTTCTGAGAGAAGAAGGCGTGAGTTTTCTGTGAGGTAGGAACTAAATTGCTAAATGTTATATAATCCGGTTTTGCGTTTTGAAGTTCTCCGGACTTGTGCTTTTACTAGACTCCTCCATTAATTCGTGAACCCACATTGGTTCATAACTGCCATTTCATTCAGCTTCATAACTGAAACAAATTACACACGAAATTATCAATTCAAGGGATAATTCATAATTAATTCCCATGATATCAACTGTATAAATACATATAATGAAGGGACATTTTCATGTTCGATATTTCTGACAGAATTACAACCCCCAATATAACTGGTTTCACGCCATAGTTAAAAATAAATTGACGACCATGTAGATGGTGGTAATTGTAAACTTCGGAAAATATTAATTTTAGATCACATATACAGGGGACAAATGTCCTTCCATGTGTGCAAAAGAAGAACTTTGTCAATGTCATAAATTTTTATGTCATCACAACAACGAAAACTGTCGATTGCTGCCACGTTGCATGAAAATGAGTAGTGTAGTAGGTGGCGAACGAACGAGAATTTGTTTATTCTGTATATCGTGTCTATTCTGTGAGTACTGATAATACTCTGTTATGTATATGTGGAAGTGTATTATAATATATAAAGAGACGGTTTAAGGTTAATTATTTGAGTGTGTTATCCAGGGAGCTGGCCTTAAAATTCGGCCACGGCGTATCATTTAGTAACATATAGGACTGGAAAAAATACTTGAGGAGACAGAGGAAGTTAACAGCAGGAAGGCTTCTACAATAAATCAGATATGTAAGTCGAATATATAACGTATACTCCTGATTTGCAATATAAGTGTACCAGCCATGGGCGTCAGAGCTGCACCAAACGCGTTGAATGAAGAATCTCTTGCCCGTGAGAGGAATCAAATCCTGTTTCTTCGACTGTCCAACTAGTAGTGTAGTTGCTATAAAAAACTTCGTAGTTTTAGTCCGCTAGCGAACTGTACCGACTGAGCGATCGCCGCTTGTCGGTGAAGTTGTGTCAATTTTAGCGGAGAGAGGGTGTCGCGTGGTCAGCGCAACGAATCCCCACGGCCGTTAGTCTTGGGTTTCTAGACCGAAGACGCTATTTCCTTGAAATAGTAGCTCCTCGGTTATCCTCACGAGACTGAGTGGACTCCGTTCCAGACCCACTACTTCTCAGAAAATCTGGTAGCGCCGGGAATCAAACCCGGACCTCTGCATCTGTAGCCAGAAACTCTGACCACTAGACCAGAGAGGGTGTGAGCGTAGTTGCTATACCGACTGATAAATAAAATCACGTAAAATGGTTGCTACTATCGAATTCTGTTTTTGTACCCCCTGTTAAAATCCAGTATTCATTCCCGTTGTTGGCTTAGAATTCTACACGCCCTACCTGCGTTATCAACAACACAAACCCGACCAAGCAAAGAGAGTCATGTCCCTATGGAAGCGTACCATTAACTGCGTTTGTTCGTACTGCTGGAAGGCAAAATAACGGTGGACGCACAACGAACGAATCCTAGCAAATATTATCAGGGTCGGTTCTGGACCCTCTGTTCAGTTATATTAAGGGTAGAAGAGCGTGTTCAGATATGGCAGTGCACATGAAATAATTACATTCAGTAAGACCGTCTCTCAGTTTCATTTAGGTTGGATTTACATCTACTCTGCGAAACAGGGTGGGCCATACGCTGTGCAGGCAAACTTGCAGAAGATGCGGCCGGTGTAAATATGTACGAATTTTCCACGGGCCTGTGAATATCGAAAGTTGAAAACAGAGTATAATAACCTCCTTCTGATGAGGTAACATTCCACGTTCCTAGGTTACGATGACGCACCGTAGTTCCCATAGAACACGGAGCATCTAGACGAGATTTGTCGTTCTAAAAAATGGAAGTCCCAATGAGGCTGTCATGTATTTAAGGGCGTGTGACTATTGACGGAGTATGGATTTGTGAAAAGATTTATTGGCCACTTGGATACACCACTCAGAACTGCAAGCAATTACATTGCCACCACTTATCTCCAAATTTTACGAATCACTAGCAAGAGCTAAGTCTACTAATACTTCAGTAGACGTTTCCTGGTAATGGCTTCTAACAGTGGAAATTACTCAGCTTCTCGCACTCAGTTTCTCTTGTCACAGCCGCCGTGCAGAACTGATTCCACTCAACTGCAGCACCATCTCTTCACAACCTCCCTTGCCAAGCTCAACAGACTGTTGACTTCGTTACTGCCTGTGAGCATCCCGCAACTGAATTCCCTCAGCTGGCCTAGCATCCTCACTATACAGCCTCGGGGCGAAACCAACAGAAAACAACGCCTCCTTATCATTGTTGTGGGCGGTTGTCTAACGATAACGCGGATATCGGTGACGTGTTTAACGGCCGCTACCAAGCAATGCCTGCTCCTTTTAGCGATCGTTGCATAGCAACGGTACTACTTGCTACAGCATTTAGAAGGCGCGCTGGTCACATGCAATCCTGTCTTAGGCTTTTCGATATATTTCTATGCACATTTTCTCGGCCTCCTGCTATATTCAATCCATTCAATTACTCAGCAATAATCCTAACATTCGAAGCCATATAGTCCAGGATACTGACAGCCATGGGGTCGGAAGAGATAAGCCGGAAATCTGCGACACCAGGATTTTCGGAAAATTAAAAATGTATTTATAAATAAGGAAATTAAAAAATTGTCAACAAATTTATTTTAATAATATCCTTTGTGTACTTTGTGTAGCCCAGAAGTCCACTGTAGACTTCATAATCCTCGACTGAACACTATCCTGAGACAGCTGAATCCAATCCATAGCTTATTTTTTATTACTAATTTTTACGTTATCCACTGTTTTGCAATTTAAATATTCTCTTCTCTTCACGCTTTTCCAACCAAAATATTCTCTACATTTCTTATACCTCCAATGCGTTCTACACCTCAACCTATCTGATTTGGTCCCATTACAAAAATATGTTGCAAACAGTACAGATTATTCACGGCCCAAACTTAGGCCTTGAAATTATAGGGGATCATTAAATCTATTACT
Source organism: Cryptotermes secundus (assembly GCF_002891405.2). Classification (NCBI taxonomy): domain Eukaryota; kingdom Metazoa; phylum Arthropoda; class Insecta; order Blattodea; family Kalotermitidae; genus Cryptotermes; species Cryptotermes secundus. The sequence goes on from NW_019738363.1 coordinate 474,258, forward strand.
TCAGAATTTGTCAAGAGATACTGAAGAAAACGATAGAAAACCAGGATCAGAATACCCGTTAGAACAACGTGGATTCGAACCACGTACCTCTAGAAGATATTATGAGCATCCCAAATTTGGACCTCTGTCACAAAGCCTCTCACAGAGTTGATACGTTTATGAAAAATCTCGTAACGTTGACGGTAACGGTCTCCAAGAAAACTGTCCCCTCACAAATTGAAAAGAAGAATCCATTCTAACAAAAAGTGATAGCTACAATTTTAGGACTTGAACACGATCAATTGTCCAGTCTATAGTGCACAACTCTCTGAAATGAAATAGGATAAAGATGTAGTTAGAGGGGATATTCTGTTTCCTCTATACTTTTCCCTCGTTTTATTGTATGTACTACGATTTCTCTTTTCCCTCACTATATTGAGTCCTGTAAAGGAGAAGGGAGCTTAACTTATCATTTTTCTCATAAATTTCAACATACAAGTATATATAATAATGAGATAAAGTTCCGGTGAATTTGATTTGTTTCATTCTGGTCCGTCACGCTAACAGTTACGAACACAAAATAACATCGAACAGTGTGACTATTTAGTCACACTGTTCGGACACTGGACGGTGTTATTTTGTCTTTATAAAGTTCCGGAATTACACAATTTCGGGTTTCCGTGATATCGAATTCTTAGGCGATAACACGTCACGAAGTAGTGACCAGTGTTTTGTTTCAATATGTCGTGTCTATCCTGTGAATATTGATATTTTGATATACGCATGCGTGAACTGTAGTATACTATATAAAAGAGAGAGTTTATTACTAATTGTTTTGCTCGTTATTCGTGGGAGAAGGCGTTAAACGCCGACCTCGATATACTTTTCGGTTAACGTGCAGGACTGGAACTGAATAATGGAGAAAGTAGGGAAAGTTAGCAGTACGAGAGGTTATATAAAAAATAACCGGACTTCATATTAAACTCTCAACCGGTGTTGCAATTGTAGAGTTCAGAAACAAGACCCTACTTCCTGTACTTCAAAAACCTCAGAGGCTGCTGCCGTAAAAAGACTCAGGAATGTAAAGTTGGGAAATAAAAAAATCAAATTCTGGTTACACTAACATTTGTCAATAAAATCGGACACACTTTACAAAGATGGATATATTAATTAATGGATGCATGAATGACGGTCACGCAGATACTCTGACGGACGTAAGAGAATGAGGTGTAACAGCAAGTAACAGTCTAAAACGCCGCGACCATGCGGCAACTTCTCCGGCTCTACCGCGTTGCGTATAGTCTAAACAGAACCACGCAGGCGTTAACATTCAACATCATGAATTTCTCAGCTCTGTTAAGCAGATTATCTTGCATTATTTTTGAGCTATTGCTGTCGCCAAATACAGGTATGTTGAGGGTTCATCGACCAATAGGCTTCGTGATTTCAGGGCCCTAATCTTATACTGCATGTTCAGTATTTTTTTCAACATGTCACTGTCATTGTTTCAAATGAAATATATTACGTGTTGTCTTCGTGGTTTTTAACGAAAAGTTGTAGAAATGTGCCTCTTCTACCTTTGCCATGTACATCAGAATACCTGTCCACAAGATCCCAGGAATAGATAAAAGCTATTTCACAAAATTTTAAGTTAGACAGATTTAGTATATTTTGTCAGAAAGTAAAAGTAGAGCCGTAACAGGCCGTGAAGGCACACAGGGCTGTGAGACGTTGAGGGTCCCACATTATCTAGACAATCGGTTCAAAGATGACGGTAAGGTTGTCAGCCTTACGCGCCGGTCGCGCTTTACACGTACCAATTTCGACGCAAAAATAACCGAAAACCTTCATGAAGATCTACATGTTTTTATGATGGAGCCTTGGGAATAACTCGTTAATATCTGCTGGAGTGAGACATATTTCTAAGAAATGCTGTAAAAGAATAAAACACATCATTAAAAGTTAAAGAGTTCCGTCCAGTGTGACTGGGGAATTGTTTAACTTTTCATGATATTATTAGTGTGACGTACCAGAATGAAAAAAAAAATAACACACTTCCTCTTCTGATACGATTTCCGGTGCATCTTACAGTTTCTGATTTCGAGTAATTTAAACTAAAATGACTGGATTCTCGGAAATGTTAACGATTCTCTGAACACATGCGAAAACTACCCAAGTTTCTTACTGTACATATTAAATAAACGAAGCTTCCCACACCTCAGGTTACAGGTCTACAAGTGTGAAGATTACATTTAATTAAACTGCTAACTCTCCAAACTGATACAGCCATTTACTTACTAAAATGTAAAATTTGTTTACTTCCAGAAAATTAAGTACAAATGACTGAATGCACAAAACTATTTATGCTGCGTGTACATCTCACAACTTTAATTTCTAATACACGTAACATACATAATGAAGTCCATTCTAGTCTTGCATAAGAAAGATTTGCATATAAAAGAGAAGACAAATGTGGTATTAGCAGAGTACTTTCTCGTTTTCTGTGTTTCATGTTCTCTTTCCACTGTTATACTTTTCTTTCCTTATCTTTCCTGTCCCTCCTTTGTTCTTTCTTATAGTATTTTTCCGTTCTTCTTAAAATCTTCCCCATTTTTCCTCATTTGCCGTCTACTTCCTGCATTTTCTGCATTGTCGTTTGCTTTTTTATTGTCTCATCATTCTTTCCGACAGGCTGAGTAAATTAGTGAATAAGTGTCTGGCTGAGCGGCTGACTAAATGATTGAATCACTGAGTAATTGGGAGACTGAACGAGTGAGAGGATACTTGAGTTATGTGACTGACTTAGTGACTAGCTCACTGAGTGACTGAATGACAGTGGCTGTCTGACCGACTGAATGTGTAACTGACAGTTACTGGCCGACTGACTGAGTGAATGAGTAACACACTGAGTGGCTGACTAAGTAAATGAGTGGCTAGCTAACCTACCGAACGTCTGCCTGACGGACAAGAAACCGTCCCATTCGTTTACTTAATTAACTTCATGGAAAGAACACAACAAAGCGGCATACCGTAATAGAAGCATTGTTGACAACACGGTCTTATCCAGAGGATCTCCTTGTCTTGTATTAGACTGACTACAGATTGATCAATCAGTCTCGATACATGGATCACATCGCCGCAACACGTACTACGCCATAGTAGAAATTCATAATGGTGTGTTTAGATAGAACAACGCACTCCGTCATTCATCGATGAAACATCTGATACGAGCGGAGAATAGGGAATGTTGTGACAAAGTAGTAGAACATTTCGTAACGTCCCGATTCATAATTCCCAGCCTCAGCCCCCTCTCCCTGACCTGTCTCTCCATAGCAGTGACAGTTTGTGTTGGCTTTGTTTACTGGTAGTTTTGCTTCTCGCAACAGTTGCAGTAAGAACAAAGCATCGAGATAATTTTGTATGTGCACAGAGACGCGACAGATGTGGTCTACCTCTATTGGTCCCTTAGTGTTGCTCAGTGAAGCGCATCTGTGTTTTCCTCAGTCATGTTACCTGAAACATGTTTGTATAATTCAGGTAAATACGCCTTAAAAACAAGCAATATCTAAATTCCTGTTCTTCGGATACTTCAATTAACTAGCTCTTTATATTCCCTTTTGAAGGAAGAAAAATGTATAAAAATAAAATTCCAGAAATTTGTGTACAAATTTTATAAGAGATTTTCATCTCAGAATTATTGGTTTTTGGACTTTTTCCATCGTCCTGAATTCTAGGTAATAGAGGATACAGCTTTTCGGAAACTAGATCTGTTTCCGTCTTCAGATGACAAAGGAAGACACCTACTCAGTTGAGCCCCTTTCCTTTCTCGCCTGAAGACAGAAACAGATCCAGTTTCCGAAACATCGTCTCCTCTATTACCTAGAGTGTCCTCTATTACCTAGAATTCAGGACGATAAAAATGTCCAAAAACCCAGTAATTCTGTGCGTCATCCACCATCGTTAGAACACTTTAGAATCTAGTTTCTCATCTGTTAAAATGTATGCTGCGAAAAATGGAAGAATAATACTGAATGTGAAGAAGGGAGACATCTAGACGGACGAAGCTTGGCCTGCTCTAGCGCATTATCCTGGAGTTATGACGAACACTGATATTTGAAGATGAGATTCCGAGTCCCCGATTAAAAATAAAAGTTGTATTCATTCAAATCCAGTGGCAATGCTTGTGACATTAGGAAGAGTGCCCTCAACTTCTTGGCAGACATTTACACGTTCGTAGATGAGGAAGTTCGCCGGTCACGGTACCCGAGCGGTCTAAGGCATGCACTGTCTTCGCTCGCTCGGAAGCCGAGATCGTGGGTTCGAATCCCACTCAGGGCATGGATGTTTGTGTGTGTTTTTCTGCGTTTGTCTACAGGTAGAGACCTTGCGACGAGCTGATCACTCGCCCAAGGAGTCCTACCGAATGTGTAAGATCTAGAAAAACCGAAGTGAACGTAGTTCATGGAGGTAGGCCTAGGCCCACTGGGGCTGTAGTGCCAAGGAAAAAAAAAAGATTAGGAAGTTCATATTAATGACTAAATGTAATATGGCCACTGGGAAGACCAAGACGTAGGTGGGTGAACCTTAGAGAGACAGGATGGAAACGTATAGATTGAATTGATCTGGCTCAAGTTAGGGACCAGTGGAGGGCTCTTCTGAACATTAGTAATGAACCTTCGGGTTCCATAAAATGCTGGGAATTTCTTGATTAGCTGCACAATTGGCAGGTTCTCAAAAAGGGCTCACTTCCATGAGTGAGTGACGAGTGAGTGAAATGTAATATGGCCGTTGCGCGTGACTGATCAAGGGGAGTATACTGGACTGAGCAAGAGGTTAGGAGGGGAAGAACAAGGAGTAGCTCACAGAAACTGATGGTGAAATAGATTGGAAAACGTCCACTCAGAAGACAGGGAAGATGGGAGGATCACATTAACGTATATCTTAATGGAGATTGTTCAGTGCATTTGCCTCAGTCAAGACAGAACTTCTTAAAGCGTAGAATCGAACCAAACACCTTGTGGGTAAAATCCAAGAGTGCTGCGATTATACCGACCTGCTCCGTTAACTTGTTATTAGCTAACAATACTGCTTTCTACAATATTACACCGTGTAATGTGGTACATAGTTATCGAGGTTTCGGAAGACTTTACTGCTTCCATCGTCATGATTGTGGATAGGACAGCATGTTCACCGAAACTTGGTAACGACCTGCAGGAGTACATGGCATCACATCCCAGAAAGCAGTAATCTTAATAAGTGACATGAGAACGTCAAATTTCAAATCGTTATTAGTTAATGTTTATCAGTTCGCCGGATTATTGGTTGCTTATCCGTTTAGTTGTGACGGGCAGTGCAGCTGTCATTCGAACCTCAACGTGTTTAGTTCATGACACCGAGAAAGTAGGTCACAAAGCCGAAGATTCTGGTCACGTACACGGGGGTAGCAGTGGATGTCAACACAGTAAATAATCAATTTAGGGCCAACCTCGGGTACTGGCAAAACTCCCACGGTCGTCTTTTGTTTATACGGGAAGGAGCCCGCTTATTATATGGGCCTAAACAACGCCCGCTTATTGGATTCTCACTGTTTTGCTTGCAGCCCTACTCTGAGACCCTTCAGAGACGAAACATGAAGTACAGGAGACATAAAAGGCCACGAAATATATCCTTATTAAAGGTTGTAACTGATCCTTGGATATTAGTAATATGGTCTTCTAAGGTTGTGACACGGTATCCGAGCTGTCTAGGGCATGCACTGTCTTCACTCGCTCGGAAGCCGGGATCGCGGGTTCGAATCCCACTCAGGGTATGGATGTTTGTGTGCGTTTTTCTGTGTTTGTGTACAGGTAGAGGCCTTGCGACGAGCTGATCACTCGCCCAAGGAGTCCTACCGCATGTGTAAGATCTAGTAAACCGAAGTGAAACGGAGAGTTTCATGGAGGTAGGCCTAGGCACAAATTGGGGCTGTAGCGCTACACAAAAAAAAAGGTTGTGACATAACTCAGGCCGGCTTCCCACCGCGGCGGCCCAGGTTCGAGCCCAGGTCTGATCTGTTGTTGACAAAGTGGCACTGGGGCAGGTATTCTCCGAATACTTCGGTTTCCCCTGTCAATTCTCATTCCACTGACTCCTCCATATTCATCTATCATCAGTGACTGACGTACCAAGTGAACTCAAGTCTCACCTCAACATAACAAACTACAAAGAATAGTATATTCTAAGATATGACACCGTGTGGTCTGTAAACCATATTCATTATTTAAGAAGGATGTACTACCTCCATCTTCAGGGTATAAATCAGCAAAATGTGGAGAGAGAACGTAGAAGATGGGGAAGAGATTATGGAGTTACGGGAGCGGCTGATATGAGACCGGGATGGCGAAGGAAACGCGGCGCGCGCAAGAAAACGGGAATTTTTTTATTGCCAGTGGGTGGGACTAAGTCCCTTGTACTGCGGCCACTTCTCGCCTATTATACCGGCCCCAGATGATAGGTGAGGGTGATTGTGGAGCAATTGGTGGAATGAAGATTGGCAGGGAAAACAGAAGTACTCGGAGAAAACCTGCCTCAGCGCCACTTTGCCCACTGCAAATCCCACTTGACCAGACCCGGTATCGAACCCGGGCCGCCGCTGTGGGAAGCCAGCGACTAACCGCTTGAGCTATTGCGCGGCCAAGACAACGGGAAACGCAGGCAATTAAAATTGCAGCTATTCCAAGATTAGGAAGAGGCTTTCTACTATCCTACACATAAAACTGGCTATTTGGTATTCTGTTAGTGAATTGCTTATATCCAGGTAACTAACTTATTTCTAGACCTTGATGTAAATGCATTTTGACAATCGGCCCCTTCTTTAGGCTCTCTGCGTATTCATCTGTGAATGTATATCCTGTGCTTCTCTCCAGATCCTGTCTGTCCGTCCGTGCTTTCATATCATGTCATGGTTCTAGCTGTTAGTCACCAACGTTACACCCCAGGTTCAATTCCAGGTCAGTTCATATGGGATTTGTGATGGGAAGTGACGCTGGGGTTCCACTTTCGTTAATCATCCGGTCATTGATGATAAATAGATTCGATACTGTCAGTGTCGGTAAATAACCAACTCAAAAAAGAGATAAAGTACGTGTCTTGTCACTTTCTCCGAACCCTGCCTGTCTGTCTGTCCGTCAGGCACGGGAATCCGTGTATAGATCGACTGGAGCATGTAGAGCTTCGAATAGTAAAGTGAAAACGACGGGGAAATTCGAGGCGAGACGGCCGATAAGCATTAGCAATGAGCGGGAAAGAGAGAGAGCTATACCTGTACAGGATCGCACGCGCAGTTTTTCGCTGAGTTAATGGAATTTTTATTCAACTATGTTTTTATGAAAAGCCCATCTCTTTTATGCCTTTACCGCTTCATTGTTCTTTTTTTTTTAAGAGAATGCCTTTGTGTGAGGGAAGAAATATATCTACGCGCGAAATTACCAAGAATACAGAAAACCACAATCTCCCATGAATTATATTCCTCAAACAAATTCTGTTGTCATTTGGTTTATTAGTTGGTGTACTAAAATAGCGGAGATGTTTGGGTATGAACCTCTTTTCGTTGAATCGCAGGGTAAATGCGTATATTATGATAGGGTAAAGCCAGCTTATACTCGTAATAGAGTTTCCTGGAACTTCATGTTTTCGTCTCAAACTGGCTGGCTTTCAGTTTAATAGACAATTAACTGCGAGCACGTGTACCGTGCATCTGCATTCCAGATCACTATTCACATACTCGCCCTACGTAACCATGCCCACGCTGTCCCATTCCTGAGCCAGTGTAGCCCCTTCGGGAAGTGATCTCGAGTTTTACCTGTTTTGTCGCTACCCACATTGCCTCAAATAAAGGCGCAGAGTTTTCCAGTCATCACCTTGCCGATTTGTACACGTCCTCAGTTTGATTTCCTTCCTTCACTTCTAACTACGAGCCGGGATAGCTCAGTCGGTATAGTGACTGGCTACGGGCTGGAGGACGGAGGAGTCGGAGTTCGAGTCCCGGTGGGGCAAGAATTTTCTCTTCTCCATGTCATCCAGACCGGCTCTAGGTCCACCCAACCTCCTATACAATGGGTACCGGGGGCTCTTTCTCTAGGGATAAAGCGGCCTGGGCGTGAAACTGACTACTCACCTCCAACTAGTGCCTAGGTCAAGAAAATGTGGGTCTATACATCCACTCCCCCATACGCCTTCATGGCGTAGTGTTTAATTAGTTAAGCACAGGGACAACTTTACTGTTTCCAACTAATTAGCTCCAGCCAGCTTTGTCCTTCTTGATAACCTAACGGTCTCTCACTTATTCAGGAAATTCCCAGCATGAAACCCCAAGGCTTTTTATTGTCTTCATAAGAAGCTCGCCACTGGCCAATATCTTAAGCCACATGAATCCAATCCACAAAATCTCAGGCTAATTTTTTTAGATCAATTTTAATATTACACTCCCATCTATGTCTAAGTCTTCGTAACTATCTTCCGCTTCCATTTCTGAAATCTGATCTCTGACTTTAAGGGAGGATCATAGACTAAGGGTGTTTGAGAACAGGGCGCTGAGGAGAATATTTGGGCGCAAGAGGGATGAAGTGACAGGAGGTTGGTGAAAACTGCATAATCAGGAGCTTCATAATTTGTACTCTTCTCCAAGTATAATTAGAATGATCAAGTCAAGGAGGATGAGGTGTTCAGAGCATGTAGCACGAATGGGGGAGAAGAGGAATGCGTATAGGATATTGGTGGGAAAGCCAAAAGGAAAGAGACCACTGGGAAAACTAAGACACAGGTGGATGAAAAATATTAAAATGGATCTTAGAGAGATAGGATGGGATGGTATGGTATGAATTGAATTGATCTGGCTCAGGATACGGTACAGTGGAGGGCTCTTATGAACACGATAATGAACCTTCGGATTCCATAAAGTGTTAGGAAGTTCTTGAGTGGCAGCACAGTTGGCATCTTCTCAAGAAGGGCTCAACTCCACGAGTGAGTGAGTATACGTGTTGTGTGACTACTCATACTTTCATGTAGATATGTGGAATGTAGTTTACTGTATAAAGGAAAAGTTTACGAAAGACTATTTTTACGTATTATTCATGTGAGATTTTGTGTTAAACACAGGCCTCGATACATCATTCGACAACGTGTAGGGCCGGAAATGAATACGAGACAAAAGATGAGAAGTGAACAGTAGAAACGCTTACGTAACACACGATGAAAACTTTCCGCAGAATTATCAACGTAGGTTACAATAATTTCATTTTAAAAATATTTATATTTCAACACTGTGCATGCTATATGCCCCGTTCAACTCATATTTAATTTGTTCTTCTTAATATTTGAGGAGAACGGAAATTATGAAACTTCCAAAATATTAGCTAAACACTGCGTGCGTATGGCTACAATATTAACCGCGTACTGTTAGGCTCTCTCCAGGTCACATGCCCTGGTTTTCACATGATTGCTTTAGCTGATGGGGTCCAGAGTGGTGACATGTCTTTTATGATTTATGACAGTCGCAATCTTGATAAGGGGTGGTTTTGTTCGGGGCTTTGTGAAGTGCAAAAAGTATGGTAGAGCACATCAGGGGATGAGAAGAGCTGAATATAGATATGAGTCGCAGTTTAAATAGTTCGGAGCGGTTCCACAAAGCAGGCGAGCAGCCCAGGACGGTTTATCTACCGTGACAACTGACATTCATATTACGCAAAGTTTCGAATTTACGTTTACGAATGCGTTATTCAAAAACACGCACACAAGTAGTAGAATTCCATCATGTGTGACTAATCTAATGGCAGAAAGTAAAAGCTTTGCATTTAGACGTTTCGGCCACTACTGGCCACCATCATAAGGCATGGCCAGCACTATAAATGAACCAGCTTATATATGCTCATTTAACTTTTTTTCATTTTCGCTGTAACATCATGATTTCATCAACATATCGTGACACGCAGATTCGTTACTAGGTAAACACCGTGAAAGAGGCAGCAAGACAACAGTCGTTGCTAAGTAACGGCTTCGCAAATAACCATATTTGCACGGCAATGATTGGAAACAGCAACAGAGAAACGACGTTTTCTGTACGGTCCATGCAGAGGTGTTATAAGCAGGAGAGTTAGTGAAAGTTTCAGTTTCCGGAAAGAAATGGTTTTCTCCATAACCATGGAGATCCATTCTACAAGTGCGTTACGTACATTTGAGAAAGGCGAAGCCCATTCATAAGAGACAAACCCATCCTATTGACAGAGATGTTACGTAAGGATTATAACAGCAATGGTTCAGTTAAAAAATGGTCATTATCCTCAAGAGGCTTGGCTCCAAGACGAACTGATTGGCGGTAAACCGCCAGTCGTTAAGTAATTCTGACTCAGTTGGGAGTCACAGTTGGAGCAATGAGTTAGTTGCGTGACTGTTGACAGCCGCTAAGAATGGGAGCACGGAAGCAGAGAACACTGTTAGAATCCGTCACCAGGCAACGGCTGGGACACATGGACTGAAGGAAATTACGCAAACCTTTCGGTATATTCGACCGACATTCAAACCAGACACCTCGCGAATATAAGTAAGAAATTTTGCTGTTTGAGGCAATTTACGTGTATCGGTATTATATTCTAGCGTATTTACTCAATGTAAGAACTGATGGGCCATAGAAACAGCCACCTGCTCATTCTGGTTCCTTGCTCATAGATTTTTCTATCCTGAAGATGGATGTGATACGTTCCTCCGGAACGTCTATTCACACAAGATCTACACGGCGCCACATCCCAGAAGACGGCATTCTTCATAGTCACTGCCGTGAATACCTCAAATTTTACATATTATGTCTCCACTACGAAGACCAGCCGGTTAATGTTGTTTAGGGAAACAGTCGCTGTTTATTGTGAGAACCATACGGAACCACAGATACACCGTGCGTGCAGAATATATAACAATTCAGTCCGTACCTCATAGGAAACGCATTACATCTCCACTACGAAGACCAGCCGGTTAATACTATGTAGGGAGACAGTCGCTGTTTATTGTGAGAACTATGCGAAACACACAGATACACCGTGCGTGCAGAATATATAACAATTCAGTCCGTACCTCATAGGAAACGCATTACATCTCCACTACGAAGACCAGCCGGTTAATACTGTGTAGGGAGACAGTCGCTGTTTATTGTGAGAACCATACGAAACACACAGATACACTGTGGAGGCAGAATACAGAGATTCAGCGCTTTAAAGCAGACTGCACATATGGAATCACGGGGCTTTAAAGAACGGATAAACTAAAAAGAAATCTTTTGGGAATTTTACATACTACATTATGGAGTATGCCATTTTATATTCAGCTGTATTTATAAACTCGTCTCATTTTTCTTAGCGTCAGAAAATCCGATTTCGCTTTCACTTACAAATAAATAACATTCCATATCTGTAACAAATGACAGTTTGGCGGCGAAGCACGGCACTAGTCGTGTGGCAGTACATTCCAGGCAAATCCCACGTCTCAGCACAAGTGATCATTAATCCTCAGTGTACTTAATGTATTGTTTTCTGAATAGCAGCCCATATGTGGCAACATCTACAGGATTAATTTAGGAACTAACGATCCATTAGCATACCCGCAAAATATCGTCGTTTGTGTGCTGTGACCATTTACACGAACTAATTGTAATCCGTACGGAAAGGGAGAGTGTTTCCTGGATCGTTATCCACTATATCGCTATACCGTTTCCCCGCACCTTGAATACATTCCTCTGTAAATCACTGAGAACATTTCAGCATTGCAGTGCGGCATGCAGACCCGAAACTAGGCAACGCCTAGAGATTAAGTAAACATGCAACAGCTGTTGCTACATAACGGCTCCGCAAAACAATCATGTTTCCACAGCAACAACTGCACAATTTTTATGGAACAGTGTTTTCTATGTGGTCCGTGCCGAGATGATTATAAGCAGTACATTTATTGAGGTGCTTGGTTGAGGCACTATGCTACAAGCCGGAAGGTCGCGGGTTCAAGTCCCGATATGGTACTCGATTTTTTCAATTGACCTAATCCTTCCAGACGGACTATGGGGTCGACTCAGCCTCTAACAGAAATGAGTACGAGGAATTAATTAAATAATTTTTCTGGGGAGTAAAGCGCGGCTGGCGTGTAAGGCTGACAACCTTAGTGCCATCTATGAGCCGACTGTCTAGATAATGTGGGAGCCTCAACGTCTCACAACCCTATGGGCCTTCACGGCCTGTTACAGGGATAGCTTTACTTTACTTTACTTACTTACATTTAGTGACAGTCAGTTGAGTTGAATTAGTGAGTTACAGAACTGTTGAGGTTCAGTCTCCCCCCCCCTTGACGTGATATAGTTGTATTACTTCAAGAATTCTATTTCTATTTCTATTTATTGAAGATTGTGACATTCACGGCACCAACAATTGCCTATGCCATATGCAACCATCTGCACTTATTTCTTGAAAGCACAGTGAGGTGTATCAATGACGTGCTCTAATGCTCAAAAACTCTGCATTTTATTCACAGAATATATTCATTGGTTTTGTGTAATTCTCAGAATAAACAGAAAATATTTTCCTAAACAGATGGACAGGCTGATCAATTAAATTGATATATATTACTGTAGGGTGGAATTTCTTAGTTCCAATTTCACACAAGGAATAAAGCTGTTAAATTAAGTCCTCCTAGAAGTTTAATTAAAATTGTAGAATTATAAATTTAAACGCGCCATAATTTCACTCTTTTCTATTTCACTGCCCATAAGAATCATCAGATTTCATTCAGCCCTTTTACAGTTGAGCGTTCTTGCTAATTACATACCTCGCCCATTGATTGCCTAGCTCAATACACGCGAAATCTGAAAAGAATTGGTTGTGTAAAAGATAGGGAAGTGAACAGATTTAAAATTAATATAACTGAAGCCACAAAAGTTCAAATAAATAATTCTAAGCAGATATAAAATGTAATTACTCATATTAATCTAGAAGCCATAATTTTGAATCCGGAAAGGCTAACGACAATCCCTCTGAAGAGTGAGATCAAAGTTTTTTTTTTTTACAGATTTCCTTTCTTCTCCTTACTTTAATTTTATGTGTGAACATTTTTACATTTTAGGGCTTTCATTTTTATTAATTAACCGTTCTTTTTACTTTACTTTTCCATTGCCTCGTAGAACTGTGTATCCGAAATGGAAAAACTTGGACGAAAAAAGCTGGAATATCAATTACACTAATTATTTCCATCGTGATGGTCATTTTAAGAACCATATTAAAAAACGTTGCACTTTGTCCAACGTATGTTGATGGGTTTCGTATGATATTCAGAATAAACAGAGATCACTTTCATGAACTGCAATGGAGACATGGTTTGTTTCCTCTCAGGTGGGAATTCAATTCCTAAATTTCTTATAGAGGAATATCCATTTAACGGAATTTTACAGTAATTCATCCCTATCAAGGCCAACGGCAAAACTCCGATTGAACCCAGTCAAGTCCCTGCTAAATCATATCTTCTGGGATGCAAAGATGTATACTCCGTTGAAAGCCAACCGACGTTTCGGAGGAACATGTCACAAGGTGGCAAGCATGCTCTGCAAGCAAGCAAGAGCTCTGTTAGCCACATTCGTTTAGGCTTGTTTATTGCTTGGTTTATTCTTCGTCCCTGAAGATAAAGGCGGCAACTTCCTCCGAAACGTCAGTTGACTTTCAGAACTACAGAGCATTATATTCCAGAAGACAGCTCTCTTCATAACCACCGCTGTAAAAACCTCAAATACTACATTGTGCTCCAGACAATACAAAACCCACTTCCCAACGCTTTATCAATCCCCACTCATGCCTTCACTGTTACGTAGGTCAAGTGGGCTCTGCTGCAACCCTTCAGAGCCAGAAACTTTTCTATTCCCTTCCCCTGAACACAGTGAATACAGTGTCATTTACTGCTCTCTCCAACCTTCTTCTTCTTCTTCTTATTCTTATTCTTATTATTATTATTATTATTATCATTCCTCCAACTGTTAATATTAGATAGAAATGGTTCAACCAGACTTTCCCATTAACAGTTCTCAGTCCACAGAGAAGGACATTGCACGTTAATAAGTCTTATGAGCTTGTTTCTCCACGTGATTTCACATTACACAATTCTTACATCTCATTAGACGATAAATGATATCTGTAGTTCATATGTCACTAATAATTTATCTTCTGAATGATAAAAATCACTGCGAACCGATCCTTATTTGAGGGTTGTTCAAATGGAACCCGTTCCACCGGCCATATTATCTATCAGTGCCACGAACGGGTATCATATGAACAACACCAATGTATGAGTATGAAAAGACTACGGCTTGTTACAAGGTAACAGGGTATAGTACAAGCCTTAATGGTTACCTGTATGTCAACCAATTTGGTAAGAGGACTGGAAATAGAGGCGACTCTATGTGTTTTGTAAGGGAAAACAAAGGGAGGAGTCGGAAATAAATGAAGGAGAACACAAACAGAAATCCATATCCTCGCACCTAAATCAGCATTTCATAAACTCACTGGACAGCCCATACGTATCCACAGACACTAGAACTTAATTCTAAGAGCAAAGCAGTATAACAGCCCTCTCATATCTATGACTCGAATAAATCCCCTCGCCTCCCCTCGGAGAGAAAATAGTTACCCTCTGTTTAAATATTCAGCATCTCCACTGCTCATTAGATAGAATTTATGGACAAATCATTGCATTTCTGGATCACTGGCTCGGCAACATCAAACTAAACACTAGCAACTACCAACATGCTCTACTTAAAATGCTTCAATTTCGTTTAATCTTTGTGGATGCCCTGATCTCGCGATGTTCTTTATTTCCGGTTTACATATAGCCCGGTTATTTAGAAGTGACAGTCCTCCGACGCGGAGTAGGAGAAGTATTGGTAGTGGCGGGGAGAGCTCCACCATGCCGACAAGTGTGGAGGGGAATGCAGTTCAGGCGTTCTCAAAAGGAAATAACACTTTTCCACTCAATTTACTTCGTGTAGGTAGCATGTTAAAGGAGACAGAAAAAATTTACAAATATAAATGATCAAAAAAGAAAAAATCAACAAATAAATATAAACAATAACATAAAATATTAATACAGTAAATAGAGACTAATACACTCAAATACGACTCCAAGAGTCATAACTTTTTAACTTGACTGTACAACGAAGAATGCTTTTAACTGAACTTGAGACGTCTGCTCGCACTGAAAACAAAAGAATGACTAATCGTAACACCGTCGACTTTCACGAATGGACCTGCCCATCCACTGCGCAGCTTTTCCTGGACTGTCACTTCTAAATACGCGGGCTGTAAACCCCTCTGTCGCTGCTACCGCCTTCCTTAGCCTCTCTGAGTTCCAGCAAAACCACACTTCTGAGAAGACGGACACGCCGTGAGATGTCTCCTAACATAATAATGTTTATTAGCTGCTGGGACTTTGCTGTCGTTTTGATGAGATGTAAGGTAAGCATTTATATTTATGTAGTATATGAGGTTCTCGCTGAGTTGCTACAAGCTCCATGAAGTAATTTTCACCCTGAAGATGGGGGCGAAATTCTCCCTTGAAACGTCAGTTGACTTTCAACAGACTACACGGCCTTATATCCCAGAAGTTATAACTTGTCATAACTTTGTTTACAAATAATACAAGTAAAGTTGTCCCTGTGCTTAACTAATTTAAACATTGTGCCATGAAAGCATATGGCGAGTGGATGTATAGATCCACATTTCCTTGACCTCGGCACTAGACTACTGGTCAGTTTCACGCACCGGCCGCTTTACCCCAGATGAAAGAGCTCCCGTTACCCATTGTGTAGGAGGTTGGGTGAACCCCAGAGCCGGCCTGGATGGCGTGGAGAAATGAAAATCCTTACGCCACACTCAGAATTACGATATATATCTCTAAAAGCACACTTTCCGTAATACAAAATATTTGTTCTTGCTATGATGGGAATAGTAATTTTCCTTTCACAAAGTAACGGATGGAAACAAATACAGACGGTTGAGAATCACTGATCCAGATATATTATTATGATAGAACACAAATAGTTTATTGGATCCCGATATCGCTCTAGAAAGAAAGAAAATAGTGTAAATATCTGCACGTATTCCCTCATAAACTATTGTCCTTGACCAGGTTATTTTGGAAATTAAATAGATCTTTGTTCTGTAGACCCTTGTTGGTCGATAATTAATCAAGATAGCATGTACGCGTTGCGTAGCAATTGTTGTTTAATTACTTCCTGTACTCGTGAGGAATATAAGCCTTCTACTCTCCTGAAATATATATTTCCTAAAATTTATCTGTGGGTGAGTAGGTAGGAACGTAGATTTTTTGTTTGTGTTTTAGTATAAATTTTAAATTTTGTTTTTCAATAAAATGTTCATGGGTATATAGGCGAAGTAAAGTTATGAATAGTTTTATAAGATTTGGTATGCAGTACTTTTTTCTATTATTAGTGGGGTGGGACTAAGTCCCTTGTACTGCGGCCACTTCTGGCCTATTGTACCAGCCCCAGATGATAGGTGAGGGTGATTGTGGAACAGTTGGTGGAATGAAGACTGGTAGGGGAAACCGAAATACTCAAAGAAAACCTGCCCCAGCGCCACTTTGTCCACCACAAATCCCACTTGACCAGACCCGGGATCGAACCCGGGCAGCCGCGGTGGGAAGTCAGCAACTAACTGCTTTAGCTATGCAGTACTTACTATTAGGGCAGGTAATAAATTTATTTTGGTGGAACACGAAAGTTAGTATGGAACAGTATGTCATGAACGCTCAGGAACTCGGCCTTCGTGTAATTTCCGGTTCGTAAACACATATTTTTGTTTCGTTTAATTCAAAGTGGTTTTTTTTTCGATCGCAATGCAAATAATAAACGCAGCAATCCCAAGCGAGGATGGTTTAGATGAGCAAACTGGCAGCGTGGAATCTGAAATTATGTTATTTCGTGCTTTGTTCCAATTGAACACAGAAGATAGAACAGACTTTTTGTTGGTGTGTGTATGGGAGTGAAAGAATAAACAAAAACGGAACCCTCTCTGCACAAAGTAACACAGCACTGTAAGGTTGTTCCATTGTTATCTGCACACAAACTGCAGATTATGTAGGGCTTAATGTTCTCACAGGGATGGCTGTGAAGAGTATCCACTGAAAGTTAACCACGCTCCAGACGAAAATTCAGCCTCGATTATCAGGTTCGAAGAACAGGAATATATAGAGTTGTAGCAGGTAATTTGTGAATTGTCAATTTTAAATGTCGAATCTCCATTCCTAACATTATAACATATATTGTCTTCACTGAAAATACAAGTTTCAAGAAACTTTTCTAAGCACATTTTTGTGAAAAATAATGATAGATGATAAAATCCCTCTATTGGCAGAGTTATTGCTTTTTGGGTTCCATGCTGCTGTTTATTTAATAGTTATGTGAACTGGATGATCAACACAACAAAAGGGAGGATATCTTCAAGGTAGAGACAAAATACATGTTGAGGTGTCTCTTATTGCTCTACTGTAAGCAAGTGTATACTAGACAGTTCAATATTCACTCAGGTCATCAGACAAATTCCATAAAACATAAACAAAGTTACTTGAATTTAGCTGTCTTGATATGGATACATATTATGCAATTTTTCTAGTTGTGATTATTAGCGAATACACCTTAAAAATGTCAACATTATATGGGCAGGTTAAATCTAAATAAGCTTGTTAGAGGTTTAAAACTTATATATTAAGATATAAAAGTTTGTGACGATGGTACATATGTACAAATATTATGTTTCTGGACATCATCCATTGTCCTACCTTTATCTACAAACACCGTTTTGTTTATTTCTCGAAACGCAGTGTTTTGGAGATTGGCGTCTGTCTCCGTCTTCAGGTAAAACCTACTCAGATGGGCCCAAATGATAGAGCTGGTCCCTATCTCCGGACACCTGTGCCAGCACCAAGATGGGGTATATAAGCCAAGCACAGCACTAATCATCTGCGAGAGCTAAGAGAACATTTAATTATTAAAAATCTGCACGTATTAG
The DNA here is from genome assembly GCF_002891405.2 of Cryptotermes secundus. Taxonomy (NCBI): domain Eukaryota; kingdom Metazoa; phylum Arthropoda; class Insecta; order Blattodea; family Kalotermitidae; genus Cryptotermes; species Cryptotermes secundus. Next base: position 492,314 of record NW_019738363.1, read on the forward strand.
GCCTTGCACCACCGAACTATGGAGGCAAGAAACGATTTTTATGGTACCAACACAAGAAAAATAAAATTTCCAACTTAATCTACACTTGACGGAGTGGAACTTCTTCTGAAGTGATAACGGGGGCCCATTTGAGAGAGATGTCCAAACTGGGTTGACTGTTCGGATGGTCCTGCAGAGATATGTGGGCTGATTCCTTTTATATCCTGTATGTGGTGTTTGGCTCAATCTGCAAGGCTTTTACTTCGTTCCAACATATTTTGTGACCTTCCTCGTATGCATGTTGGGCTAATTTTGATTTTTCAAGCAAACCCTGTGTAAATTTATGCTCCTTAATACGTACATCGAAAGGTCTGCTTGTTTCACCGAAGTAACATCTGCCACAATCACGTGAGATGCCATACACACACTGCTTCGTCTGCTGGGCATCTCCAACCTGTCCAGGTTTTATCAATGTCCCACGGAGTGTATGTTTAGTCTTGAAAATGGTTCTGAGATTGAAAACAGTTCCCGAAGCGTCTGCATTTTTCGGAAGTGCCCTTAAAATATGGGATGACGACATTGCAGTACCCTGGTATACTCTGCGTGAAGAAAGGCGATTTTTTGCCGATGGCTTCATTACAGAGTCAACAAATTCTTTGGATCTACACTGAGCGCAGTGTTCACATATTGGGGAACCATCTTTACAAATTTTCCATTCGCAACAATTACTGCATTGAACACTGTAACATTCACGCGGTGGAGGAAGCATCGGTAATTGAAATGAATAAAACACAGCCGTAGATCAATCGGACAAACTGAGAGCACGATACAGAGAAACCTACACACTGGTATACTGCATTGTGCGAAATTCGGTGCAAGTAACTTCGTTTGTATTTTGAAAATGACGTAATCCATGGGCGCAGATTTACCAGAACATTAATGCGATTTCAACAAGGCAAGACGTAGGCGGAAAGAGGTACATATATATTCACTAAGCTATTTTCTATTCAGTTTCGTGTAATTTGCACACTTAAAAAGATCACGTCTTCTTAGTTCCGGCGGGATGGCCACTTCTCTTTGCAGGCCAGGAGATTCATTTCGAAACCCCTAAATAAGCCTCAGCAATAGACTACCGACTCGTTTGTAATTGTGTTAAAACAATTTAAAATAATATGTTTACTTACAGATATCAATGTAAACATTTTGGGGCACGAGTTGTGATGTCGAGATCCAAAAAATTCACCATAAATTTATGTGACACTTCATCTCCGTTTGTCACCGAAAAGTACAATTTCCATATGGTTGTCCGTCGCTGTCGAGTTGTACGGTGACAGCAGGAACCTAAACAGCTTTACAGCCCCTCTAAAGCTACAGTAAGCTATAAAATATTCCTGTAGAGTCATGAAAAATGCAGTTCTGCACACTGCTGCAGGTCCCTACCAGTCTGTACGGTGACAGCAAGAACCTAAATAGCTCTACATCTTCTCTACGCCTACAGTTAAGCATAATATTTTCTTAAACAGCAGCAAACGGAAAATTTGTAAATTTTCTTCCAGAATGAAGTTACAATTTTCGAAAGAATCTATATTAAATCTTACTGACTTGCTCGAACTGTGTTTTAAAGAGTTCCCTGAAATCGAAATTTACTGACGAATCACGACCGACAGTTTGAGAAATTGCGAGTTATGACTTTAATACTACGGCGTTTTAACATATGACGTTATGTGGTATTTACCAAACTACACGGAACCACATCCTACCACACTGTAAGCTAAATACTCACCGCCATGATAACTTCTCATATTACAAGTACGTAATATTAGGCATGGCGAGGTAAGAATCCAGTTCCGCTCGCTCCATTTTATATACATACTTCGAAACACGTAACACCTGACAAAAATGCGGTTTGAATACAAAGTGCATGTTTCACTTTTGCATACAGCATTTTCTGGGAACATTTTTCGCTGCGATGTGTAGACAGTTGCACCCCGAGGTGGAGCAGGAATGTCAGTAAATCTTTCTGTAAAGAAGTCCGTTGTTTCGTCAGCTCTTATCCAAAACTGCAATGTGTCTACAAATGTTAATAAAATTCGTCATCAGATTCCTCGAAACCTCGTTCTGCGATTCCATAATTACTTTCGGAGTGACAGAAGTGGCGAAAACTAACAGATGCATTCTTACAACGTAAATAAAACTAAAGCTGTCCCTGTAACAGTCCATGGAAGCCTATAGGGCTATGACACATCGAGGCTCTTACATTTTGTAGACAATCGGCTCGCAGACAGCGGTGAGGCTGTGAGCCTTACGCGTTGGCCGCTTTACCCCCACGAAGATTCCTGGTACCCATTTCTATTAGAGGCTGAATCGATCCCAGGGGCTTAGTGCGGCTGGAAGGAATAGGTTGATTGAAAAATCTAAGGACCTCATCGGGAAACGAACCCGTGATATCGATCCTGGGTATATAAAAATGGCAGATCCTCCTGCTGAAGTACTGTTGTCATAAATGTCTACCGGTAAATTTTTAGACACGCACTGAAGAGGTCCTAGTCCTAAATCTCTACCGCGACGCCAGCCGTTCTGATTAAGGCCGTCGTGGTTTTCTTTACTTCCTCCAGGTAAGTAGCTGGACATTACAGTAGTTATGCCATGACTGTTTCCTTCCCAATAATTCCCAATTCATCATTCATCTGCTGTCCTACAGTGAAGCTACTGACAAAGCTACTGGCAGTTGACAAAGGTGTGCAGAGGGGCCCAAGTGAAGCTTCTGGCATTCCAGACCTTGGCGTTAATGGGACGCAATATATTCCAGGGGAAATTTCTGCCAATATCCACCTGATAAGAGCCTGGATGGGACCCCGAGACAGTCTACGTCATGGTGTATGGGTGATGATTCTGAGAACATTGGCAAGTTATATTTGAGCAAGTAGAATAGGGCATGAAAGTATACCTCAGGGATATGGATACGCGTTAAATACGTCATGACATTTTCATTAATCTCCTAACTTAAAATTCCAACAGAGTCAAGTTGTTTTGGATTTGAGATATTCGGACATACAGCCTCCAAAATGTTAGGTTATTTTATGTAATTTATTTGCTCAGAAGTACGTGTATATAATGATGAAGCCTTCTCACAACAGAATGAAACACGGAAAAAGCTGGGAGCTTTAAACTTCGTTACAAATTAACTGGGATTACATATATACCCAGCTTATGGTTTATCTAATGACGCTGTTACTGACTCGGACCATACAGCTTCAAAGTATTGAAAGGGAAGAAGATTGCAAAGGGTGTTGAAATAAATGATCGTGACTTAATTTACTGCCGCGCAGACAGCCGTTGCTATGCAACAGGCGAATAAACAGCGGTGTTATGCAGCACGCTTCTAGGCAACGGCGCGGTAAACATCTCTACAATAACAGAGTTACTGTTAAAAACGGTGTTTTCTACTTCGTCGGTGCAAAGGGGTTATAAAAAAGGCAAGTGGGTAACCCAGTTAGTTGAAAGTCAGCGTGTGAAGAGAATACTAGGAGATTGGTGTGAAATAGCCACCAACCTGGAAGTTGTCAGCTGGTCGGCAGTTCCGCATGGGAGGCTATGGAGATAGGACTAGATTGCGAGAATATGAAGAATTTATGCTGTTAGAAGCCATTTCCAGGGAACGGCTGGTGAAGCTGGAAAATATTTAGCGGGTGCTGTGGTGATGTATGCATTGTGAAGATCAGTAATAGCGCTTTAATTTCTTGTAGTTCCGAGTGGTGTGTATAAGTGGTCAATAAATCTATTCAGCAATTCATACCCCGTCTATAGTCATACACACACAATGTGACAATACTATCCTGGTAGTTGTCTGGATGAAGCAAGAAAATTCATGAAATTTTTTTGTCAGAATGGTAAGTGTCGCGGCTGAAATTTGAGTAGGGCACCTCCTGAAGGCAAGATTGAAACATTACAGCTTGAGCCCAATTGCTCGATGTGACGGCTGTGAAGGCGATACAAAATAACAAGAGTTTTTACACATTTTCACAGAAATAAAAGACTATGAGTAGTCTGTTTCAAAACACCCTGTAATTTCGAAGTACTGGATTTCTGGAATTTCCCGGTAGGAAGCGCATGCATTCTGCATGTGGCTCGCATCCCTGCTCCCTGGATCTTTAATGACAGGCGATATAGGCTGACCGTAACAGCGTAAATAATTTAAGGGCATTTCCAAAAATATTCCGTCCCTTTAAATTCTGAGTTGAATGCAGAGGCTGACGTTTACGGGCGGAATGCTGATCCTCACCACCAGCAGCAGCACTCTACACGTCGTGCTTCGACGCTTTGATAAGCATAAAAGCTTAAACTCAATTCATGATGCTAGACTGATGAAACGGTTCAGTAAACATAAAACCTTAAATTTCAATCCAAGATGCTATACTGATATAAACATTAAGTAAGCATTAAGGCTTGAATTTCAATTGAAGGTGCTATGCTTATGCAAACGTTCAGTAAGCATAAAAGCTTCAATTTCAATTCAAGATGCTATACTGATGCAAACGTTCAGTAAGCATTAAAGCTTGAATTTCAATTGAAGGTGCTATGCTTATGCAAACGTTCAGTAAGCATAAAAGCTTCAATTTCAATTCAAAATGCTATACTGACGCAACAGTTTAGTAAGCATAAAAGCTTAAATTTCAATATAAGATGTTAGCCTTTATGTAACTTTATGTAACCGTTCAGTAAATATAAACGCTTAAATTTCAATTCAAGATGCTATTTTGAAGTAATTTTTCGGTAAGCATAACAGCTGAAATTTGAATTCAAGATGGTATACTGACGCAACAATTTAGTAAGCATAAAAGCTGAAATTTCAGTTCAAGATGCTATAGTAATGTAACCGTTCAGTAAGCATAACATTTGAAACTTCAGTTCAAGATGCTATACTGATGTAACCGCTCAGTAAGCATAAACGCTTACATTTAAATTCATAATACATACTATACTGATGTAACTAGCCGATCACAGTGGCCGTGCGGGTCTACGGCATGAACTGTCTTCGCCCGCTTAAACACTAGGGTCGTGAGTTCGAATCGCACTTGAAGTATGGATGTTTATTTGCGTGTAATCTGTGTTTTTGCTCTCCCGTTTTCAGGTAACCGCCTTGCGACGAGCTGATCCCCCGTCCACGGAATCTTACCGACTGTGTAAAAGCTCAAGTAACTGAAAAAAAAAGTCCAAGGCCCAACAAAGGGCTGTAGGGCCATAGAGAGATAGTGATGTAACACTTCAGTAAGCATAAAGGCTGAAATTCATTACATGTTGCTATATTCATGTATACATTCAGAAAGGACGAAAGCTGAAGTTCAATTCATTATGCTATATTAAGGTGACTTTTCCGAAAGCATGAAAACTGAAACTAAATTCATATTATTGTACTTAGGTTATCGTTCAGTAAGTTTGAAGGCTAAAATATCCATTTATATTATTAATATTCAGCTAACGACCAAGTTCCGGCCTGGGCCATGAGGAAATCACAATATCATCTTGCATCTGCCGTAAAAAAATCGTTTGTACTGAATATTGTCCTTGAAATTCTCTGTAATCCTTCAGAGATACTCCAAATGCAACTTGAATATTGAATACTTGTTTACTACTCAAGTAATACTTTGCACAGAAACTGTATAAATAGTGTGAATTACGTGTATATCAGTTAGGGGAAGACAAACAGTGCCGAAGTTTGAGCATGCTGCAGGGTGCCACTCTAATGCTACAATGAGCTCAATACGGTGGAGGGGGATTATGTACAGGTACACAGTTTCCAAATTTTATACCTTAAATTCAAGTTTTTGCGCACAGAAGCGCAGTTATGTCTGAACTATTATCATTCTGTACATATTTGAAAGTATAATAATGACGAGGCGGAAGCTCTGAATCACGAAATTTCGGGTTACCATAGCAACGAACTGTTGAGCGCTAACACGTTGCACGGACGCAAGCTATGTATTAGCTCACGAACGAGCGAGGATTCCTTTACTTCGGTGTACAATAAACATCCCCTGAACGTTGAAAATATTTCAATATAAATACGTGTTGTGTAATTGCCTATATTACATAAAGAAAACAGTTTACAATTATGTCTGCGTGTTATTCGTGGAAGATGGCTTTATACGTCGGCCTCGACGCATCATTTGATAACACGTGCGTCCGTGAAGGAGTACCGGGAAAATAGAGGATGTTGAAGAGTGCGCAGCCTTGTCATGGCAAACACGGGACTTCCTGTTGAAATTTCAACGGGTGTTACATTAATTTATTCATAATTTGTACTCTTCTTCAAGTATTGTATAATTAGAATGTTCAAGTCAAGGAGGATGAAATGGGCAAGGCATGTAGCGGTCGTGGCCAGTCAATTTACCCGGTATTTACCTGAGACTTAAGAAACCCACGAAATATCTTAGTTCGGATAGCCGATGTCCCGACCGGAAATCCTAACCTAGTACCTCCTGAAATCGAGTCTGCAGTGTTACCGATACACAGTTCGCTCAGTGAAATGTGTTTATTGTGGCTCTATATCACTCTGCTATTCATTCTCTTTTGATTCACTACAAGTGTAAAAATTAATGTTGCGGACATCTGTTTCAGGAGCAAAGTGGCTGCAGCACTGCTCAACAAACACCTGCAGATAAACGGAATCAGCGCAGGCATCACGTCCTTGCAACAGCCACTCAACTGTGACGCCATGCCCGGAGCGACTGGCCCGGAGTCCGTTACGGAACCCATCGCTAGCAGCAGCAAGATGAAACGGGAGAGAAAAGCTGCTCGCACCCTGGGAATCATCATGTCTGCCTTCCTCGCCTGCTGGCTCCCCTTCTTTCTATGGCAAGTCTACCGTTCTTCTTTGTGACCAGAATAGCTCGGTCGGTAAGGTAACCGACGTTCCCACCTCATGACTCAAGGGACGCGGGTTCAAACCCGGCGGAGGTCGTGGAATTTTTAAGGGCGGAAAAATTCAAGGAACAAGTCCTCCGGGAGGGACTTTAAGCCGTGGGTCCCGTGTCGTAGATTTGCGGCACGTAAAAGATCCTCATGTCTCTAGAAGGACATTAGGCTAAATTAGGCAAAAATTTCCCGCCCAAGTAGTATCAGGTACCGAGGGCCGACCTCGTTGGCTGAACGGGGCTGATAGCACGAAAAATTAACGGTAGGGTAAGGCGACTGGTAGAATATCAAAGGGGGACGTACAATAGACTATTAGTCGCGGTGCATGGGAAAAACCACCCACCTCTAATAATAATTCAATTCAATTCAATTCAATGCTTTATTTATTTACGTGCCGAGCTCAACAGCGGAGGCCAATTACAGAGTCAGCGCGGAAAATATAAAACAACAAACAACAGACAATAATAAAAATCAAGACAATACACACATAGATAATAACAGGTCAAAAACGTTAAGTATTTGGAAAATTAAAAACAATTAACAGCAAAAAACTAATTGCATACTTAGCTCAAAAGCCAGTGACAAGTTAAAAAGACAGTGCAAATAGTAAAAAACAACCAAAAGTACAAAAATTATCAAACTAAACAATTCAAACTTAAACTAGATTTACTAAAAATGTCTACAAGTTCGCAAACAAAATTTGCAGCAACAACACATCTAGCTGTGGGACAGCGACTGAAAGAACAGCTAAATGTAGAAAAATTTCGAATGTTCCGAGAAGGAACCCGCAAACCGACCGCATCAAGGACAGAGGAGCAATAT
>NW_019738363.1:500809-540593 GCF_002891405.2 Cryptotermes secundus
ATTAAAATACAAAAATTTAAGCATCGAAATTCAGCGAATGTGGAATGTGAAATGTTTTGTGATACCAGTGATTATTGGAGCCACGGGTACAGTTACCAGAGGGCTGAGGAAACATTTGGAACTAATTCCTGGTAAACACTCCATAGATTCACTGCAAAAAACAGCTATCCTGGGAACATCACACATACTACGGAAAGTGCTACAGTGCGAAGCTTGAAGCCTGAGTGGTGAGGTGCATCACTGGTCCAAGCAAAGGAATACCAGGAAATAAACCTGTGACAAGAGATGATGATGATAATAATAATAATAATAATGGGTTTCGCTTCCCGGCAACGTCAAACATTTCGAGACCGTGTCCAAACCATCGAAATCCCACTGTCTCATACCCAGTGGATATTATTAGAGTGTTCAGATTAGGGTAAAGCGCTCGGAGCGAAAGACTAGTTCTGTGTAAAAATGAAGAATGAATGGAATTTCACACTCTCAAACCCCTTCATGGAGTCACGCTTGAGAAAGCCAATCAATAGCGCAGGTGGCTTCTCACCTCACATGTCGAGTCCCAGGTCAGCTCTTGTGGAATTTGTGCTGGACAAAGAGGTACTGGGGTAGGTTTGTGTCTGACCCCTTCGGCTTGTCCCTGTCAATTATCAATCCATCAGTATTCCATACTCATCTGTCATGAGTGGCTGGTACAGTATTTGCCAAAGTGCTGTAGCCCCAATGTAGATCTGCATTGTACTGTGGGAATTTAAACGTGAACTACCGTATTTACGCGTGTATAGGCCGCAGCACAATTTTCAGACAGAAATTATAGAAAAAAATAATTTTCTTGGAATATTATTTCAGGAGTAGAACATCCTGTATTACTACGTAATTACTCGTAATTATGAATACAATTTTTTTAAATGAAGTGTGATTTCGAATATTTCGAATATAAGCCGCACCCCAGTTTTCCTCTTGAATTTTTGGCAAAAAATGTGCGGCCTATACATGCGTAAATACGGTAGTAAATTTGGTATCGATGCGACAGATCTCAAGGTAAGAGAGCGCGAGTTTTTTGAATTGATTTGTTGGGCTCACGACAAGCGCAGACTTGCGACATACCCCCCACTGACCTCATTCTACGAACTGCTGTCAACTACAATGTACCTTAATATTGTCACGTAGTATGTGTGTGACTGTAGAAGGGGTTTCAACTGGTGAACGGATTTATTCACAACTTATAAATACGACTTGGAACTACAAGCAATTACAGCGCCGACGCTAATCGCCACAGCATCCGCTATGCCTTTTACAGTCCGCTGTGCCTTCACCAGCCGTTCCCTGGCAACGGGTCCTAACAGTTTGGATTCTTCAGCTTCCCGCGCTCAGATCCTCTCTTCACAGCCTCCCGTATGAAAATCACTTTCAACTGGCTTTTTCCTTTCCTTGTAACATCTCGGAACGGACCACGTAGAAACGCCTCGTTTCCATTGTTGTATTCAAACCGTTGCATTATTAAGAATCTATAACCTAGCAACAGGAACGTGTTTACCGTACGTTACGTAGTAACAGTTTCTGTTTACTGATTTATCGCCTAGCAACGGGTCTATACGCCACATTAAAGCAGTTTATGAGCTTAGTCTCGCGGTCCTGCTTCTGCTATGCCTCGCATAAGTATCAAGCATTGGTAGAATTGTAACTGGCAGGGGGAAACCGAAGTTATCGGGAAGGTTTTACCCCAGTGCCATTTTGTCCAGCAAAAATTCACGTTATGGAGCCAGGCCAATGTGTTATGAAGCCGCCTGAACTATGGCACCGTCCGCTTAAACACAACTCCATTAAGGCGTTTTGAGAAAATGGTTGAAAAGTTCCATTCATTATCAATTTTAACGCTACTATGAGTTAAAATTATTAAGTTAGCCTGTGTCCGCACCAAAATCTGAACCCATGACTACGTGAATACGAAACAGGCTCGGTACCCACTTGACCGAAACGTCCCGTGTGAAATTTTGTTTAAGAAAACGTCTGTTTCCGTTACAGGTACATCATCACGACCTTGTGCGGAGACAAGGTGTGTTACTGCCCTCCTGTGGTGGTAGCCACGGTCTTCTGGATAGGGTACTTCAACTCCGCGCTCAACCCTCTGATCTACGCGTACTTCAACCGAGAATTCAGAGCGGCCTTCAAGAAAACACTCCAGTCCTGTTGTTACCACATCCTGCTCGTCAGGTCGCGTAGCAGAAACAGGTTTTGCATGAACTTGTGCAGGAGACGCGGCGAGAATGGTCTAAGGGACGGGGAATATGCCACGAGGCGAGATATATCCAACAGCAATGCATCTTCGGAGATCCACATGAATAATCATCTAAGATCGAACGGGGGAGGCACAAGAGATTCCTCTGGGAGTGGAGGTATAGCCCAAAATGTTAGCGACGTTATAGAAGTAAACGAAGGTCAATTAGAGGACGTAATTTAATGTTATAAAGCTATAAGGAAAAATATTACGTGTAACAGCCTCGGTATGCTGAAACTTACAGCGCTTTACACGCGAAGTGATTTTTCTATTCACAGATATTGCATTAAGGGAAGAAAAGATTTCTGTTAGAAGGATTTCATAGAAGGATGAAATTACTGCCTGTTTTAGGTAGATCTTTCTTTTATTTAACGAGGTTTTCAGTATTATGTAAGATCTGAGATATTCACGGCGATGACTATGTAACATGCTATCTTCTGGGATGTGACGCTGTGTAGATATTGTATAAACCGACGTTTAGGAGGAACTTACGGCCTCCATCTTCAGAGTAAAAATAATTAAAAATCCACGAGCGAAAAATCAGCGTGAACAGTTGGCTGCAGACAATATTAAGACATGTGCCATCGGACAGGATGATCAATGAATGAACCGCTGGTACAATTAAAATTTGCAGGGGAAGCAAAGTACTTGGAGAAACTCCTGCACATGATCATATTTTCCACCACAAATCTCACATCACTTGTCCTGAGATGGAACCTGATTCGCAACAGCTGTGGGAAGCCAGGGACTAGCCGCCCGTGCAACAGCAAGGCCCTCTGTTAAATTCAATATAGGAGTCGTATACTGCCCGAAATAGAAGTTGAGATTGTCTCTGTTGCAGTGCCTCCAGTGCTATTGTTTCGGGCCTGACACTATAATTCCGACGAGAGAGTGACCTCAGGTATCATCCTCCAGCATAGTTCCGCTCGGAACAGTGTTGGCCGACAGTGACATGTTCGCCAGACATGCCAAGAATAACCTGGCCGTGCTATAATTCCTTGAGTTTGTGATCACACGCGTTTCTGTGAGGCTCACATCTGACAACAGTGATACTTGCTAAATCACACAGAGACGGGGCCAGGGGTCTTTAGATCCCGTAGAATTGTAAGAAACTGAAATTCAACTGACTTCTGAACTGTTAATAAAAGCTTCCTCGAACAAAAATTCAGAGATTTACCTACAACAGGCAACGTGTAAAAATTTCATATGTTAATTATATCTGTGAAATTTTTAGGGATGTTTTAAGAGCTGATAAATTATATTGTCGATTATTAAAAAAACACAGCACGATTTCAAATGTTTGCGTCACACAAACCTACGAGGACTGTACTGAAAAATGTTTATTTTTTGAGTGACGCATTTTGATAAAATTTTATATAAGGAATTAAGGGCAGAATTTTTCAAAAAGAGCTTATGCGGATCTATGGACATGCTATCGAAGGCATTTAACCATATTGTGTCGTCTGAGATGTTTATCTAGTGGCCAAGTCTATTGTAACTGATGTGTTAATTAGTACAATCTCCATTAATATAAAGAGCTTAATTTAAACACTGAATTGAATTACATTAAATACTGTAAATAACAATAACAAATGTTGTACGTACTGCTAGAAATTCAGATAGTACTTCGTAGTAACTATGATTTGTCTGTCACTTTGCTGCAGAAACTGTAATGACATATTTTAACGTCCAACTGAATTCAACACTTCGTAATGTACAGCACACAGTAACATTAAAATATATTAATGAACTTGTACAGAAGATTCGTCTTATACGTAGGCTCTGCTACTCTCTCAAAGAGTTACAGAAGAATTATTCATGATATTGTCAGGTCATAATTCCTTGAATTGTGTATACTGCTATATCTCCTTTTTGTTCATATGTTTTTTGTTGTAACATACAGAACGTTTCATGAATTCATTACCACTTCATGGAGAAATTCTAAAAATGTTTCATTTGCACTTGTAGTGTGCAATGAACGAAGAATTTTGACTATCCTTCGTTATGAAAACAAAGGATAATACTGGAAAATATTAACACAAGAGACAATTTTAAATATTTTTCCCCAAGTGAAATTAGTAACAAATTTATGAAACAAACTGTATATAAAATATACCCTATATTGTATATATGTAAATTTAGTATGAAATATTTGTATTAGCAAATTAAAATTGTTGTATGATTTCATCTTTTCCAACGGTTGTTGCGAAAGGCAACGTATAGGAAATTATTTCCATTTATTTTTATTATCAAGGCTGAGCCAATGTCCTTCAGGGATGGAAAACGAACCCTTTTAACCATTCCTTTCACTCTGAAGACAAAATGAAGTCGCGAACTCATAAGCAGGTCACAGAGAAGCGACATGACTTGAATCAGCACAATATTCAGTCAGAACCTGAAACTCGCCATGGCCTATTCTACACAATTCCTTGCTCTTAATGTTAGTTGACAGACAGACACAAATTTGCTACACATCTGAAACAAAGCAATGGTTGTTGTACTAGAAGCAACTAGAAAGCCATCTACTGGCAACGTTCGTTAGCAGTATTACTAAAGTAAAACACCAGAAATGGCCGATAATATTCATCCTGTGGGGATGACTGATGAATATAATATGATTTTTCGTAACGATGCGTGGTTTATCCGCCCCCAGTGTCACTACGACCACTGGCATCAAGAAAATTGTTAGGGCTAGTGGTTTTGCTCTTATGAGGTATGAGATTAGCATTACAGGTGCAGGTTTCTATACTGCTATTATCAACAAGCAGTCTGTTCATCTGAACAACTCTATCAGTCTAGGGATAATGAATATGTACTTCTTTTGGCGTATTTTGGACTTCACCCATCGTCTGGTATGAAAAAGACAAAAAACCACGACGTTTCGCAGACTGGATCTGTCTCCGTCTTCAGGTGGCTAGGGAAGGATAAACCTACTCAGTTGGGCCCCTTAGAAAGAGCTAGTCTCAATCACTGACGATACCAGACGATTGGTGAAGTCCAAAATAAGCCAAAAGAAGTACAGTATACACCATCGTCAGAATCCTTTCAAGTCGATAATGAATATGTTCCTTAATTGTATGACCAACACGTCACAAATGGATATAAGACGTAAAACATGTTACATTGGAACCCGTATTTCTCGACTGTTCTCCACCAACCCTGATACACTTGTCCCATCGCTTTACCGGTGCGTCGAAACACACAGCATGAAAGTTTTTGACTGTTATCTCAGCCACTTCTGTACCTACCTTTCAACCTCTTCGTCATCAGCGAAACGTTTTCCACCAAAATGCTATGCGAGACAAACACTTCCCAACTTAAACATGAAATATGTCTTTATGAATATCTTTTACATTGAGTCTTTTTGCTCATAAAAGACGCACAACAGAACGGTCGCAGTTGCCTAGCAAAATGGGTAGTCCCTTGTCTGGCTTCACTACTCCGGCTTTCAGGCGTTTACCGAGCCATTGTCTGGCAACGGACGACCCGATCCGACTCCATTATTGCGGTTTTAGTTGTTATGTCACAATATTTATATAGTATCGGGTATAATTTCTTAAATATTTTCTAGACACAGACTATGTGCACTGATAAGTTGGGTTTTTGGACTTTATTCATCGTCCTGGTTTTTAAGATAACAAATGAAAACACGACGTTTCGGAAACTGGATCTGTTTCAGTCCTCAGGTGAAGGAAAACACCTATTCAGTTGGGTCCGTTAGAAAGAGCTAGCCTCAATCACTGGACGATTTGTTATTTGTTATCTTGAAAACCAGGACGATGGATAAAGTCCAAAAACCCAACATATCAGTGTGTTATAGACCATCGTCAGAATCCTATAGTAACTACAGACTATGTGGTTTAGGATACAGAAAAATTTAACTAGAAATATAATCGTTTAAGAAATTACATTTTATTATCGAAAACCTTGAATTTTTGGGGTGTAATTAAATTTCTATCATGAATCAAAAAGAAATTAATCTGAAAGAGACAAGTATTTTATTTTTAAAAAATATAAACTAATCACTGTTTAAAAACATTTGGGTAAAGAATGTTCATAAAAGCATACATTTTTCTGGAGGTAAAATACTTGAAATTCGCTGTTATGTTATGTAATTTGCAATGACATATCGACCTGCATGATCGGGACATATACATCTGTTATGTGTGCCGATAAAAACAAAAAACACGCGGTTAATCATTTGTAAAATCCATAATTATGTCGTTAAAAACTAAGTTGACCTACAGTTCGAGAGAAATGTGAAATTTTCAATACGATTTATAATCGAAGCCATGACCTCCTGCAATAAACATAATTGCGTTTCGTGTTTCATCGTAAGCACTTCTGTGTAGTTAGCGCGTTAAAATGATTTGTCCTCTAATTTCACATATATCTGTGTAAGTATGTCCCTTGCGATCTTCTTACACTGCGATCTACAATATAATTTTGAAATACAGCGTTAACCCCCCCCCTCTAAAAATAATACCAGCGTCAGAGTCAATGCAAATAAGGAAGTAAATGACGTTCTATTTTATACACTGAAACTAGAGGTGACAGTAACAGAAATGGATAAACAAAACAAAAATTAGTTGCGAATATTAAGTAATTAATACTGCAATTAGTTTCCGGAGTAAAACTGTCCGACTTCGAAATAAAGATGTTCTAAACTGTATAAAATTCCTCATATGAATCTAAAGTTTTGTGAAGGAAATTTATATTAATTCCAAAATAAATATTGTATTCAATATTTGTCATCTGATACACCGCGTTCCGCTTGCGCGTATATTTCGAAAAAATATGTTAATTTATACCATTAAATATCCATTTACCTTTCTGCAACAATACTCTACAAATACAATGAATTGTGAGCTGTAAACTTACAGAAATGGCAATTAAATTTTTGAAGTAAGGCACAAACGATAGAGTTTGTACAAATATCACGACCTAATTTCCTTCAAATATATGACAAATCTTTGTTAAAGAAATACCCATATGCTTATACATCCAGGTGAATATGTGTTTCAGAATATTAACTTTTAAAATATTCTGTTGAAACTCAATTGTTCCTATCGAAAGAAGTAAAATTATTGTATTCTTGCAAATATGTTTATTGAATTGTATATCAGAGTATACATATTGCATATTGCATATTCTTAAATGCATTCTGAGCCTATGAATGTATTTGGTATAGTCACAATACAAACAAAATAATAAAATCCGTTTATTTAAAAAATAAAACCGCTTTTAGTAAACAAAAAATACAAAAGAGAACAAAATATATCAAACTAATTTATTATTATGGGTGAGAGAAACCTAATTTCAAATAATCTTGTTATAAAGCTGCTCTAAGAGACAACAAGATCTGCTTTGGCGTTTGTTCTGCAGTTACAGAATCAACTGAAACATGACGAATAAAGGATATCCATTCATTCTGTAAAATACAATTAAATCCATTGTCAAACTACCGACCCGAAACGCATATAGATCTGTCAGAATATCATGAAATCATTATTCCTACAGCTATTTCATCAATAGGATTCGACACATATTAATATACAAAACGTCCCACCAAATTTTATCGAAGTTTCACAAATAAAATAATCTATTATAAGTTGTTTATTAAATTAGTAGCAATTTATATTTCAGACCCTTTCTGTACTTTATGAATTTCATCTATTGGAGGTTGTAAATTTCAGTTGAATGGCCTAATGATGTACAGTCAATATTGGCGAAGTCGCCAGAAATCTCATGCTTCAGATCCGGAGAAAAAAATCTTAAATGTTAAGCAAAACATGAATTTACGCAATATTTACTCAGAATCAAAGATTTTCTTAGGATCATTTCAAAATATAAAGTAAGTAAAAAGTAAAGGTATCCCTGTGACAGGCCGTGAGGGCCAATAGGGTTGTGAGATGTTGAAGTTCCCACATTTTATAGACAATCGGCTCATAGATGGCGGTAAAGTTGTCAGTCTTATGCGCCGGCCGCCCTTTACCTCCAAGAATATTCCTGGTACTCATTTCCGTTAGAGGCTGAGTCGACCCCAGGGCCATAGTGCGGCCGGAAGGATTTGGTAAACTGAAAAAATCCACTACATCGGGATTCGATCCCGCGACCTTCCGGCTTATAGCACAGTACCTCAACCAACTACGCTACCGCGTGTCTCCCATTTCAAAATACATCAAAGCCAAACTGCGCATATGCATGATTCAAAACACAGTGATATGAAAATTTGTAGCACACCATAAAATGTGTATATGTAACAATTTCGAAAGCTAACGTTTGTATATTTGCGACAAGATGAACGCGCCGAATATGGTACCGAAATCTCTGTAGTTCGCTTACGTAATCAATAACTGAGTTCCTCACCCTGAAAAATTCCGGTATCGTAATCCGATGTGACTTAAATTTATATACATCAACTTCCATTTTTAAGTATATATATATATATATATAAGCTAAGATTAGCTCATTTATACAAGAGATCCCCTATCCCTTACAGAAGTAGAGGTTCGTTACCATGATGATATGACAATCCTCAGAAGCATGAACCCACTGGACATCCTCAGAACTTAACACCTTTAAAACCTATTTTAATATTATCCTCTCATTTACACCTAGGCCATCTAAACAGTTTCTTTCTCCAAGGGTTTCCGAGTAAAATTTATGCATTTCTCAGCTTCCCCATGCATATAATTCTTCATTTATTACGGGCTTTAGTATTTACTGATGATTACGAGGGAAGTGTGAGGTGTGACGTAAATGTTTATGGTCTCCGTTTTCTAAGGAGTGTATATAGTACTGTATAGCGAAAAATATCTGTAACAAATGTATATTCGTTCTTAAGAATTTAATCTGTGAGGAATGGGTACTACGGGGGTCATACATAATACATACATATTAAGAACTGTCTCATTGTTCGTAACCTTGCTCACAAAATGTATACGGACAAACTGTCAGTATATGTATAGAATATTAATATTTGTTGATCTGATAAACATGCTTTAATCCTGTGTTTCTAAAAAAATCGCGGTATTGTAATTAAATATATTTAAATTATTTTTCAAATTCCTTTTTTTAGTATTTGTGTATGGCTTCAAAATATTCTGATTAGTAATGAAAGCGTAGTAGATGCAGAACTCGAGATGGATTGCTCATTGATAATAAACATTTCTTGTTTGGACAAAGAAATATTGTGTTTTCTGTTCCACAGTAACTACTTCTTATTAAAGTGTTCTTTTATGTTTACTCTTCGCGCAAAGTCATCATATTTTACTTTAAGTTATTCTTTATTGCGAATTTAAATTTCTTTCTTAAAGTAAGAATGCTTATTTCCACGATACGTATCAACATAATTTTACAAAATTTTAATGATATCCTCAATTTCATCGTGCAAAATGGGACCAAAATGGCAGAATATCGATGAAAATTATACATACAAAGACTGACAAGTAATCCTGCTTTTAATTCAGAGATAATAACTGGCAAGTCATTCATAGTTTTGCATCATCAGTAATAATAACAAGATAAAAAAATAAAATGTGAAAAACGTTAAGAAATTTAAAATGAAAATAATTATATATACCGTTTTCAAAGTTATGGAAGTTATAAAACAAAGCATACAAACTTACATGAATCTCATATTTTATAAATTGTATTAAAATAAAGTTACATAATTGTATGTATATATAAAATATATATCGCATAATGGCCTCCATATTCCTCATTCTAATTGATATTATAATATGTGCTGCACAATCATGATCTGAACGCGCCCATGCATCGTCAACTGAAAAGTGTGTGTCGAAATGAGGGGGAATGAAAATGAATGACGTTTTAGTGATAAGTACAACACAAACAGGTAAACAAAATTATATTTTATTTAGGGGGGATATAAGTTGCATACGCTACTGAAAATGTGAGCAATCAGATTTTCTGTGTTGGTAATTACTTTGTTTAAAAACTTTTTGTTGTAGGATACTGAAAATTTGTGTCGATATTTCGTGTGTAGCTTAGTTATGTACATAGGTCGATCTTAGATGTATCTTAGTATACATTCCACATGCCAAACATGGATCCACGCAAAAAGCCGGAGAGGTGAAATACAACAATCGAAATTATGTCATCAACATTACTGTATTCCCCAGTAATATTAATTAATTCCATTGTTTTTAAATTTAATAACAATGAAGTTTATTGAAATGAAATACGGTAACTATACTTAAAAGTTATTGTCTTTAAAATGCCAATTTCATTAAGTTTATTTCATCCTTGTAGCCCCGTCCATAAGTGAAATAAAAATATGTATTTGGTATACATGTTATTGTTTGATTTTCACGTGGAATGTATGTGTAACACTGCTGTTGCCCTGTTTAAAGTTAGAAGTAAGAAGTGAAAAAATAATAGTACTTAAATACGTATACCTAAAATAATTACATTTGAACAAACTATCTCGGATCTCTGGCTATAAATTCTAGGCACGAATACAACTGAAAATAAACAAATCAATTATCACATTGACCAATAATTTCTTTCAGGATAAATTTCTCCTTGATGTCTTCTCATATTGTCCCACCTGTTTCATCAACGAGTATTCTGGGAATGCTCTGAGCCTTAAAACAGAAGCAATACCTAAACACCGGCTTCAGTATTCCGACGGCAGCTTACATTGTACATTTATTTATATATTTATTTATAGTTCATTTAATAGTCCTTCCAACAGCTTATATTTTACAGTTTAGAACTATTTTGTGACCAGCATACATTGTAAAGGATATGAAAAAGTGGTCGTTGCCTAATTTGTGGTACTATCCTGGCATCCGCCTAGAGGGACTGAGAACAACCGTGAAAACCCCAGTCAAATAGTGTAAAATTATTATTATTATNGACTCGTCACCAAGTTAATTAGAATGATCAAATCAAGGAGGATGAGGTGGGCAGAGCATATAGCACGAATGGGGGAGATGAGTAATGCATATGTGATATTAGTGGGAAAGCCAGAAGGAAAGAGACCACTGTGAAGACCAAGGCGTAGGTGGGTGGACAATATTAAAATGGGTCTTAGAGAGATAGGATGGGATGGTATGGATTGATTTGATCTGGCTCAGGATCGGGACCAGTGGAGGGCTCTTGTGAACACGGTAATGAATCGTTAAGTCCATAAAATGCTGCGAAATTCTTGAGTAGCTGCAGATTTGGCGGCTCCTCAAGAAGAGCTCAGCTCCATAAGTAAGTAAGTAAGTAAGTAAGTAAATTGTCTCAGTTGGTTAAGAAACTCACCGACCAAATTTACTTCATGTCCGAAATGTGTCGACCCCGATCTCTTGTAACTTAGGTTCGTCGTTGTTCTCTCTAGTCCCTCCGTGACAGTACCTACATAAAGGTCCTTTCCCTCTGCATCCTTCCGAATTATCCACAAATCATCCTATAACTCGACTCTATATGCGACCAACATATTTGAAAAGCGTCCTTAAATAAACGCAAAGCCTATTATTGCACCGGTAGTCACTTCCGTCATATCACTTCTTTCACCTCACTTTTGTCTGATAATGTGTTTGCACTGACAAACAGTTCTTTTCTAATCATTCATCAGAGTGGCGTCCATTCGTCATTCGCTCATCAATTTATCCTCCCTTTCACGGACAGAGAGGCAACCAAATTAGCCCTTTGGTCACATTCAAACACATTAATCATTAAGCACCTCCCCCCCCCACCATTAAGTCAATTTTGACGTCTCAGTATCCGTTCCTGCCTGCATTCGGGTCACACAATCACGAAATGCTAGCATGTAGCCTGCATATGGCCCACTGTGACCGAAACAATAATCTAGGATTTCTAACGTCATTTTCGTAATTCAATTCAAATTTTACACATTCGTGGTTGACTGCAGTTTCCTCACGTCATCAAAATTGGCCACGCGTGGAAATTCGGAGTTCCGTTGCTGGTCATATCCGTGTCTTTCTATGCTCAGTTGAAATGCGTAGGTAGAAGTCAGGATATGAGCCGATCTCTCATCTAAGGAAACAGAACAATCCTCTAACGGTTCTCAGTCTTTTCATTATTACTTCTGAATTCTAAAATAGCGGAAGTTCTAATCCCTGATGGCTGCAGAAATATAAATTTTATTGTTAATTTTTTATTTTTGTTATTTTTACTGCAGTTGGGTATTCACCCCCGTGGCAGTAGATCTTACACTGATACAGACAAAGAAAGGCTATAATATAAAGGGAACAATACAAAACAAAGTATATACAATAAGCGAGGTACACACAATGCAAATCCAAACGTATAAAGATATAAAAGGGCAAACGCTTGTGTTCGTTTCACTGCACTCGAACAAGGACACTTCACTTGATTCATTCAACTCCGCCCAATGCCTCTACTCTTGTAACAGCAAATTTGTTAATCAAGTCCCAAAATGCAAGTAGTTTACGAGTATAAACACGTTATTTTCGTATACGTATATTCGGAATAAGAGGTGTTCGTCCATACATAGTTAATTCTATCATATTAATATTAATGAATCACTTTCGTGAAGTTTATTGTCTCCGTCACGCTGTGTTCGGCATATGCAACCCCCTGAGACAGACTACACCGCATTTTGAAGCAGCGGTGTCCTAGCATTTGCTCCCTCTCAAGTCCAAATGTCCCCTCAGCAAAACCCGTTCTCCGAACCCTTCATCTCTTCTTCCGTCCGGTGAAAGGTAACGTGGGCCGCGCCATAGCTCAAGCGGTTAGACGCTGGCGTCGCTGGCTTCCCACCGCGGCGGCCCGGGTTCGATCTCGGGTCTGGTCAAGTGGGATTTGTGTTGCACAAAGTGGCGGTGAAGCAGGTTTTCTCCAAGTACTTCGGTTTCCCTTGCCAATCTTCATTCCACCAATTGCTCCACAATCACCCTCACCTATCATATGGGACTGGTACAACTAGCAATAAAAAAAGGTAACTTTGTCCCTTTACTTAACTAATTAAGCACTACGCCATGAAGGCGTATGGGGGAGTGGATTTTAGATCCACATTTTATTTATCTCGGAACTAGTTGGAGGTGTGGTCAGCTTCAAGCCCGGCCACTTTACCTCCGAGGAAAGAGCTATCCAATGGATAGGAGGCTGAGTGGGTCGCAGATTCGGCCTGGACGACGTGGAGAAGGGAAAATTCTTGACCATACCGGGACTCGAACTCCGACCCCTCGGTCGTCAAGTCCGTAGCCATTCGCTATACCGACTGAGCTATCCAGGCTCCCTAGGTAAATGTATTCCTGTAACAGGCCGTGGAGGTCCATAGTTTTGTGCGACGTCCATACTCCCACATTTTCTAGACAATCGGCTCACAAATGGCGGTTAGGTTTTCAGCCCTACGCCCCGGCCGCCCTTTACCCTGGTACTCATTTCTTTTAGAGGCTGAGTCGACCCCAAGGTAATGTTACGGCTGGAAGGATTAGTTCAGTTGAGAAATCCAGTGACCTCATCGGTAATTTAACCCGCGACCTTCCGTTGTGTAAGCGTTTTGCCTCAACCAACTACGCTACCGCGTGCCGGTATAATAAAGAAAACCGACGTTTCGGAAACTAGATATATTTTCGTCCTCAGATGAGGGAATGGGAGGCATCTACCCTGCTAGGTTCCTTGTGTTTAACAGAATTGAAGTTTCGAGGGTCAAGTCTGTATCCATCTTCAGGTGGAGAGTTATAATTAAGTCATATTTATTTTTTCTGTTTCAAAATTAGTTGTAGCGGCAAGAATCGAATCTGCAGTCACTTAAATGCTCTTTGTTAAGTTCGTGTGTGTAGCAATGATGATGATGATGATGATGATGATGATGATGATGATGATGATGATGATGATACGGCGAAATTACCAACACAAGCACACTCAAATGCGTGCATACATAGACAACTGATCATGCATTAAATATACATGCCTCGTACAAAGATTAGTAACAAATACAGGCAACTGTTTCGACTAAATATTTGAACATACCTTCCTGGCTGACCGCCTGACCACCGAAGAACAGCTGGGAAGCATTAGATCATACCTTTTCACTTCATCACTGAATAACTGATGATAAACTTTTCACTATGGGTCAACGCACTTCAACGACATCACCACACTGAATGCTGACTGGGAGTAAAACACGTTGAATGGGGTTAAGTTAAACTAACTTTGCGTGTTCTAAGTTATCGAAGAATTTGGATCAGATATGCCTCAAGCGGTTCCTCGCCTTCTCCTTACATATCATACCATTTGATACAAAATACCTCCCGTAGCTAGATAAGTGTCGTTAAATAACCCACTCCCTACCAACACTGGGGAAAATAATTTAAGTCTAATAAATTTTCCGGCCTTTCTAACAGAATAAGAAGCCACACAACAAATGTCCAAATTCTTGTCTTAAACCTTGGTTAAATTAACCCAATGCAATGTATTCTGCGGCCGAATTCGGATAAAAATAGGCCACGACCCCTTCTCTATCCTTTCAAATTTATCTCGACTATAAATAACCTTTGCAGTTGATACTGCATCATACTGAGCAAGTTGACTGCAGCAATTAACACTTCTGACTTGTATTCTGGAAGACACTGGCTCGAATCTCGACCTGAACACCGATTATCCTGACTAGGTTTATCATGGTTTTCCTCGGTCCCTTGAGGCTATTGCCACAATAGTACTTTAAAAGGGACTGTGACCGCTTCCTTCCATAGGCTAATTTAAAATTGCTGTCAGCGTACATAAATACTAAGTGAATACATAACCCCATTCGCTCAATTTGACCATTTCAACGTCCTTGTGTACGAACCGCCAAATTGTCGCGCGCTTTCGGACATACCACTAATGTCCAAGGCGCGTAAATCTATAATTGAATTCACCACGGGTTCCCCACTATTCACTGCCTGCACCGTAGTCTTCAGGAATCATTTCTACCTCACAAGAACACAAAACCTCTATAAGACACTCGTCACATATTAAATAATACATTGTATCAGAGCATCACACGCAACAACGGCCACAAGCGCTGCCACTCGGATCAGCATAGCAACAGAGAGACTGACTTCCAATAAAAACGCGACAGCTATACTATCCCCACTCTCTTCCCATTAGCTATACCCCTTTCCCACCTTTATCAGTGTCTCTTCGAAACGTGGCGTATGTAAGTCGAGACTGCAGCAGACGCAGCAAAGTTCTAGGCTTCTTTCATATCGCAACTCAGACGCTTGTGGTTCTGTACAGAAAGGAACACAAGCTAGGAAAACTGTAACAAGGGGAAAGTCATGACTGGATTATTCTAACTGACCCCATGATGGGGCGTAGTTGTTGAAAACATAATAGTCCCCGATTTCGTAAAAATAAGAAAAAATAGGATTTGAAGTTCTCAAAACGGTGGTTATGAAGAGTTCTATCAACTGAGAAATAACGCCGTGTATGCCGTTGAAAGTCAGCGGAGGTGTCTGGGGGGGGGGGAACATTTCGCCTCCATCTTCAGAGTGAAAGAATAAGATAGGCGGCACACCAGCATGCGTCAATACGTGTAACAGTCAAGACACGATGTCTGCGACATGACGCAAAGAAAGAAGCACAGTTTAAACGAAGGAGATTATGAAAACCGCCGCACACCGGTCTGAGTCATGATGCTGACGTCATTACGT
Organism: Cryptotermes secundus; assembly: GCF_002891405.2. NCBI lineage: Eukaryota > Metazoa > Arthropoda > Insecta > Blattodea > Kalotermitidae > Cryptotermes > Cryptotermes secundus. The sequence continues at coordinate 516,725 of NW_019738363.1, forward strand.
CGCATGTTCGATTATTCCCTCTTTGGACCACATGACGCACTTGAAGCTGACAAAGCAATAACAACATATTGTATGCCAACAATAACTATGGCCTTAAAACAGGAGTCTTAAAGTTTCATTTTCAAAATTATTGTGTGAGTATACCACAAACTTAGGTCGCGCCATAGCTCAAGCGGTTAGTCTCTGGCTTCCCACCGCGGCGGCCCGGGTTCGATCCCGGGCCTGATCAAGTGGGATTTGTGGTGGACAAAGTGGCGCTGTGGATGGTTTTCTCCATGTACTTCGGTTTTCCCTGCCAATCTTCATTCCACCAAATTCACCATCATCATAATCACCCGTGGCAGGTACAATAGGTCAATCAGTGGCCGCCGTGCCGAGTGGACCAAGCTGGACTCCACCCCTCCACCCCCCACTAAGCGAAAAAAATATCACAAACTTCACGATCTCCAAAGTTTCATTCAAGCTGACTTGGCTGTCGAACTTGAAACCCCGTGAAACATGGAGAAATCTGTGATACTTCCAATGAACTTCCTCTTTTTCAAGGAAACGGAACTTGGAGAGCTCTCGTACTTCCAGCTGTTCTCAGCAGCACTGCTTCTCTGTTCCTCTCTCGGTGAGAGAAACCAACTTCCATGTACATTTTGAAATTAAATTAGTAGTAATAAGAAAACATTTCGTCTTAATTTTCACATTACATCTCTTAATCACGTTTTATCTTGGTTAGCAGCTAAATAATTCCGTGAGGCAGAGTCCTTCGTCAGAAGCTAATATTGGTTCACTTATTCAAATTATTCCTAGCAGTTTATGGAAACCGAAGTTTCATTGCAATATTGACAAGAGCCATTGAGCCCCATTCTGAGTCAGATGAATCTTGTCCACAACCTCCAACGTAATGCTTTAATGTCAATTTTAATATTATCTTCCCATCTATATCTAGATACCCCAAGTTGTCTCTTTCCTCAAAGGTTTATGCTAAACTTCTGTAGGCATTTACTTAACCCCCCATACATACTAATGTCCACTCATCCTCTATAGTTTAATCATACTAATTGTAGCTTATTTTAAATCACCACCACAGCGGTGACTGAATATTATTATCTTCTGGGATGTAACGACATGCATACCTGTAGAAGCCCGTTTCGAAGAACCACAATTCTTAACTCTTCGGTTCTGTATATGAAGGCAGTATAACATCCCGAAACGTCGGTGGACATCTACCGGACTCTACGGCGTTACATCCAGAAGATAGTACTCTTCATACTAATAATACTTAGCGATGAGTACAAATTATGAAACTCCTCGTTTATTCAATTTCCTCAAGTCCCTCCACTTGGGTCTACGAGGCGCTACAAGCACCGATGCCTGGTTTAACGCCCTTGAACGAGAGGCATTGAAAGCAGAGAGGAACATCAGAAGCTACTAGCACGGGCTCTGTAGTAACATAAACGCTGGGAATTATCTGCTTTACCCTACTGCAGGAACGGCGCAGTCTGTATAGCGACTGGCTATGGACTAGACCAAGGGATCGGCATTCGAATCCCGGCAGGGTCAAGAATTTTCTCTTCACGTTGTCCAGTCCGGTTCTGGGGCCCACACAACCTCCTATCCAGTGGGTAATCGTGGCTGTTTCCCCAGGGGGTAAAGCAGCCGAGGAGTGAAGCTTACCACTTACCTCCAACTAGAGCCCAGGTCAAGAAAACGTGGATCTATATATGCACTCCCACATACGCCTTCATGGAGTACAGTTTAATTAGCTAAGCACAGGAAGAACTTTACCTTACTGGGGGGAAATATTAAACACAAACTTTAGGGAAACCCAGCCGGCAGTAAGTCGACAGATTATTGGTTCTGTTCTTGGTTGTGACGTAGCTCAGACGGTTAATCTCCTGCTTCCTCCAGTGGTTGCCCAATTATGAATCCCGGTCAGGTCATGTGGGATTTATGGTGGACTATGTAGCACTAGGGCAGGTTTCCTACGTGTACTTCGGTTTCCTCTGTCAGTTCTCATTCCATCAAGAACTCAGTTGCTATTAATTATCCGGGTCTGAGAAAACAGGCCCTGTTTGACTGACGTACCCAGCGGACTCGGTCTCACCCAGTACCAAGAACAAGAAAATAGGTAGAGAGGCCAAAGACAGTGACCACGCGGTCTAATGAATGAAATTCCTTCTCCTGCTCGAACAGTGGGATCGTGGGTTCGAATCCCGCTCGAGGCATGGATGTACATCTATGTCTTTTATGTTTTGTTGTCCTATGTAAGCAGAGGTCTTGTGACAGGCTGATACCCCATCCAAGGGGTCCCAAAATTTCCCACAAAATATTTGTAAGAATAACAATTTTCTAATTATGTAAGATTTGAGGCTTTCACGGCGGTGACTATGAAGCAAGCAGTCTTCTTGGATTTGGCACTGTGTATATGTGGTGTTAATCGACGTTTCGGAGGAACGTATCGCCTCCATCTTCAGCGTATAAGAAAAATATGAGAGATCTGCACAGTCTGCTTTTACCGGTTCTCACGGTCTCTTCGCTTGCAGATCTCTCATATTTTTCTTCTACCCTGAAGATGGAGGCGATACGTTCCTCCGAAACGTCGGTTAACATCACATATACACGGTGCCAAATCCCAGAAGACTGCTTTCTTCAATTTTCTAATTAATTTTGAATGGGAACCAGCCACAGGGGCTAATATGTGAAAGGAGGAGACAAAACATTAATGAATGAGTCATTATTATTATTATTATTATTAATGGGCCGTATGCATGTCTAAGACACTCTGTTAATTTTCTAAGTCTATAATTTGAAAACGTATTACATCGAATCTTCAGTCCGGAATTGCCAAATGGTTTATCCATAAATTTTTCCTTTCGGTTTTAAGCGTGGTTTAAATTCGCGGACAGTAAAGCCAGAACGGAAGAGAAACAGACCAAATGCATAATACCAGGAGAGAAATGAGGATGGAAAACTTTCTATAATATCTGGATATTCATTGGCATCGAAGCAGCCAGTAAACGAGCTTCTGACCTTCACTAAAATGGCGTGCTGCTACGTAAACTATACACACCACCAAACTCTGACAAGTCCTTCAGAATGTTGCTGCAGGCCCTCCCTAATCCGATTTAATTCCAATAAATTGAGTTTCTGACATAATTCAATGCAAAACTGAGCTATGTCAATATGTTTACTTACACACTACTTCAACGGCGAAGCGTCTTCGTTAAGAAGTTGATAGTTACACCGTGGTTCAACATATTTTTTATGAAACGTGAAAGGTCATCTCCGTTTTCACAAACGACAACAATCAGAACATTTTCTGAGTCAGTTCAGTCCAATCACGATCTTAAAATATTATTTCTTTAAGATTAAAATTAATCTTTTCATCTATGCCTACGACTGAATATTCTCTCTATATTTCAGCATTTCAAATTGATGTTTGTATAAATTTGATCCACTCGTACTAACTAGCCCGTAAAATTGCGCTTATTAATTTTTTTTTTCCTTGGCACTACAGCCCCAGTGGGCCTAGGCCTACCTCCATGAACTTCTCCGTTCACTTCGGTTTTTCTAGATCTTACACATACGGTAAGACTCCTTGGGCGGGTGATCAGCTCGTCGCAAGGCCTCTACCTGTACACAAACACAGAAAAACGCACACACACAAACTAAACATCCATGCCCTGAGTGGGATTCGAACCCACGATCCCGGTTTCCAAGCGGGCGAAGACAGTAGATGCCTTAGACCGCTCGGCTACCGTGACCGGCAGTGTATAAGAATAATATATAAGAATTCACTTCGTACCTCACAGGAAACAGATCCGAACCCACGATCCCGGCTTCAGAGCGAGCGAAGACAGTGCATGTCTTAGACCGCTCGGCTACCGTGACCGTCTTTATTAATTAATTACCTATAGAATATTTAGCAAATATTATAAAATTTGATGATCCACCATGTACAGTCGTCTTCCTCCTCCTTATGTCACAATATGGCACTCAGCACCCCTTTCTCTAACACCCTCATCTAATGCCTCACCCACAGAATGAAAGACCAAGTTTCACACCCATATCCTTCCAGAGTGCATCCGCGGATAAATGGCTTAAGGGAACCTTATGCCAACTATGAGCAAATTTACTGTCACTGAAGTATATAAACACTTTAAAGTGGCCCAAACGTACTCGCAGCTGACGTGTGCAGGAAGACTAGAGCTTTGCGACGAAAATGTGATACAAAACCGACACATATAACCAGCTAATGAACTCAGATCGTCAGTTCCATGCAGCTGAGTCCTTCAGAAACCAACAGTTGTTTTGTCATCCAAGAAATTCCAAATCATTTTACGGAACACAAATGTTCATTGACGTGTTTATAAGAGCCAAGGTCTGGTTCTTATCATGAGCCAGTAGAATCCAATCCACTCACTCTCATTCTCATTTCGTTGAGATTAATTTCAATATCACGCTGCCATCAACTTTTAGGTTTTCCTCTCGGTTTCTTTCCTTCAATTTTAAAACTCCTCATACACTTGCATTCTCTCTAAATTATAGAATAATTGATAACACTGTTCAGTGTGATTCAACTTGCAGATATTTAAATCATTATTTTACTTGTATGACGGGCCAGAATGAATAAAGTTAAGTCTATTCTCTCTCCTCCCTGCTACATGCCCTGACCATCCCATTCTCCTTCATATGTCATCATTACTCATTGAGTTGAGCCCTTCTTGAGAAGCCTCTAATTCTCTAGCTACTTAAGAACTTCCCATCAATTTATGGAACCCGAAAGTTCATTACCCTGTTAACAAGAGCCCTCCACTGGTCCCTATTCTGAGCCAGATCGACCCAGTACTTACCATCCCATCCTGTCTCTCTTAAATCCATTTTAATATTGTCCACCCACTACGTCTTGGCCTTTCTAGTGTTCTCTTTCCTTCTGACTTCTCCCACCATTCTCATATGTGCATTTCTCTTCCAACTCATTCGTGCTACATGCCTTGTCCATATCATCCTCCTTGACTTGATCATTCTAATTATATTTGGGGAAGAGTACAAGTTATGAAGCTCCTCATTTTCCTTGATGAGGACTACATGTTACCAAGCTTCTGATTAAGCAGTTTTCTTCAGTTCCATGTTATTTCATCATTCTTAGGTTTTTATATATTCCTCGACACCTATTCTCATACACTCAGTCTGGTGGATATACTAATTTACACGGCGTCCCACCTCAGAAGACCGTAATTTTCGTAGTCAGATAAACGCCTCCAGGGTTCAAACTCATTGCCTCCTGCATAAAGATCAGGTTACTAGCCCAACGCCAGTCTCTTCCGCACATATTTCTTTAAGCTGAATATAACTAAAATCTTGCGAATTCAACTTTAGAACCTCAGAGGTTAAAGCAGCTTTATCACTTAAGACACACAGCATTTTCATCCTCTTTGGTTTCTCGTAATCGTTGGCAGGAACACTGAGTTCTTATCTCCGGGAGAAATGACAAGCTTATTTTAACTCTAAAGTCTCAAGTAACAACCGGAATGGGGAATCCCCTTGGTCTTCTTCCCTGTAAGAACTCATGCATAAACATCGCTTCTTTGATCTGAGTAAGTTCCCACATGCAGCATCCTGATTGTAGCATAATCCTACAGCCTGTAGGATAATTACGTCCTGCTCCAGTGCCTAATCCTCGGAACCTCGTGTAATAATTCAGTTCCTTTCGTAAATAACTAAACGCAAGAAATAGCAAGCCGCTGACGGTAGCCGCGCGGCCTGAGGCGTATACTGTCTCCGTTCACTTGAAAGCCAGGATCGTGGGTTTGAATCCCACACAATGCATGCATGTTTGGTATGTGTGTATTCTGTGTTTGTGTTGGGTTTAGGTAGAGGCTTTGCGACGAGCTGATCACTCATCCAAGGAGTCCTACAGTTTGTAAAATGATCATGAAACTGAAAAATGAGACACCAGGGCCCAGGGGGCTGTAGAGCCAGTGAAAAAAGGAATAACAAACATTCTTTAATTCTTAATAAATATACTCAACGGTTTGTGATAATAATTCAGTGTTACATGAAAAAAATATAAAAAATTATTATTTTACATTTTTTGTGGCGATAAATTTTGACCTCGTCGTAACGGAAGAATAGGAATGAAGATAAATGTGAAAAAGATACTGGGAAAAATGTCTGTACCTAAGAGAAAAAGTGTGTGACAAAAAGAAGGAACACATAATAAGGAATTACATAAATTCCATTCTTTGGGAATTCCTATTAAAAAACTCAAGTTACTGAAAATGGAATAGGCTGGGTATGTAGCTTGAATGTGGGGTTGATAAATGAGTACAAAATATTCTTTTAGCAGAAACAGACTGAATGGAAGCCATCACTTAGATGACATGCGAATAAATATTAGGATAATATTAAAACGCAACTTGAAGGAATAGCATCAGAATGTGGATTTAATCCAACTATTATAAAATAGTGCTCAATGGTGGCCTCTTATACATGAAGACATATGATATATTTGGTTAGACATATCTGCCTTCCGAGACGAAATAGCACACTCGATATAGCGACTAGCTACGGAATGGACGGTCCAGGGTTCGAAGTTCGGGTCCCAGTAGGGCAAGATTTTTCTTCTCCCCACGTCATCCAGACAGATTCTGGGGGCCCACCCAGTCTCCTATCCAATGGATACCAGGGGCTCTTCTCCCGGAGGTAATGTGTTCGGGTAATGAACCTGACCGAGGTTAAGAATACGTGGATCTACACATTCGTCTCTCCATACGTCTTCATGCGTTAAGCACAGGGCAACTTCATATTTTAGATTTAGCTAAGTGTCTTCCAAGGAACTTTTGTACTTAACACGGTTCTGCTTCCCTGCTTCTGCGAGATGCTGTTACCGACGTCAAACCGCCGCGTCCCCTCATTCAAACCTTGGCCAGTTAACGCCGTTAAACACAGAAAATGGGGGACTGAAAGAACAGCAATGAAGTTAAGGAGCGAACTTATTCATTGCAATGAAAGCAAAAACCAAAGAGAGTGCCTGTCGTGGAGAAAACTTTTCTTCTCCATCCGCTGTACTCGTAATTGTGAATATAATTTTAGGACCGACAGCGATCCACGGACCACCAACTGCAGGACACTTGCGTATCGATTGCTTTCGTGAGTGTAAACTAATTATACAAGTTCATAAAATATAAACACATAAGGACGCAGGAATTAATCTAATTTTCCCAACTTGTAACCCATGAATTTCATTCCTGCCAACGTTTCGGTATAAATAATTTAATTTCCACTAGATGTGTTTAGCAGGTAAGCTACTGTTCCCCTTAAGCTGTTCAATTAAATACCTTCCATAGCCACTGGGCACCTAATGGAGACGCGGCAACACTGCACCAGCAAAAGTTGCTCCTGGTCTTACTGAATAAAATTATACACTAAAGTACACGGAGCTAATTCCCCTTTGAGAGAGCGATTCGCACAGCTGGTGAAGAATTTCCCATCTTTGATATATATAGGACATACCCGAATCATAACAGGGAAAGGATGAGGAAGGAAGCGACCTTAATCCAATTTCAGGTACTATCAAGATAGTCGCCTGGAAGGTCTGAGGGAAATATAGAGAACCTCAGTCAAGAGCGCCTGTCTCGAAGACAAGATTTGAACCCAAGGCCTTCAAATATTTTCATCATAATCATTAGTAACTCGTCGATATTACTGTGTACACATAAACATATACGAGTATTATCATCCTAGGCACTGTTACCATTATTATCCCCATCATCAGCATTTTCAGTCGTTATTACAGTTATACTCTGTCTGCTGTACGAACCGTGGTGCGTCATAACTCGCGTAGGCAACTTTACGGATGAAAAATCCCTATGTAACTCGTCTGAATTTCCTGTCGACATATGAATAATGTTGAAAATATATTCTACTGACTTTCTAATGATGACGTCGCAGCCTACGTCATTAAGTGACGAAGACACCGTCTCGCTGCCATAGCAGATGGAGTTATATTATTAATATCACTATCAGGACTGAGTTGGACCAGATGTCTAACAAAAATGCGTAGTTTCAGTAGTTAGATTTGAATTTCAACAGACAAAATGGCCTAATCATTAAAAGCTGAGGCTGAAACTGAAGAACAAGAAGGGTCTAGCATTGTTAATGACTAGAACCGCAGTTCCTTCTAAGTTTGAATCAACAGCAATCATCATCAGTCGCCATTACTGTGATTACGAGCAAGTCGGAGTGACGTAAGGAGCCGTCAGCCACAGTTCCCTGCCCTCCCACTCCTGCGCTCTCTCTTACCTGTCTCGTGGGAGGAGGGGAACCCCCCAGATCCTGGTAATTAAACGAGCCTTGCCAGTGCTTGTTAGTGCAGATCGCTGCCTTAGATGTGAAACTGGGGCGGGTTAGAGGAAACGGGCCTGAAAAGACAAGATAAAAAAGAAACAAAATAAAGGAAAAAACAGATAATTAAAGAATTTATTCACTGTCAGTTGATACTTTGGGTCTTTGCATCGTGCTGATGGGAAGTGTTGCTAACGTTTCGGAAGAACAGTGCCAAAGCGAATGGGATGAGTCACCCATAGCTTAGTTTCCTGATGCATTCGTGATCGTGTTCGAAACATTTCTCTGTCCACTCCCTCTGCTGGCACCCCCCACCACTCACTTCTCTCACTCTGTTGGACCCAAGAGGCACGCAGTAGCGTAGTTGGTTGAGGCACTATGATGTACCAGTTGGAAGGTCACCAGTTAGATTCCCGATGAGGTCATTGGATTTTTCATTTGGCCTAATCCTTCCAGCAGTATTATGGCTTGGGGTTCACTCAGCCTCTAATAGAAATGAGTACCAGGAATCCTCGAAGAAATAAAGGGCGGCCGGCGCGTAAGGCTCGCAACCTCACCGCTCTCTGTGAGTCGATTGTCTAGAAAATGTAAGAATCTCGACGTCTCACAACGCTATGGGCCTCCATGTCCTGTTACAGGGATAGCTTTACCATTATCTTTTACCTCTAACCGAAAACTATTTATTTATGCAAGAACACTGACTCACCATACTCGTAACCTGAAGATGGAGGCAGCCTATACCTCTGAAAGCTCAACAACAGTGCCCACATCGCAAAGTGAAAGATGAAAGAATAGATTTATTTATTTGTTTATTTGTGGATTATTTGACGAGACACTCAGTAGCTAAAATATATAGCGTCGAACTCTAATTAAGACTCTATCCTCGCATGTGTCTGGAGGATCTGAGAAAACCTCGAGAACCCTCAGTTAAAATAGCAGATATCCCGGTAGAGATTCAAGCCAAGGACATCCCAAATAAGAGTCAAGAACCTTACCGCTATGCTAGCCCACTCGGCTGCAAAGTAGAATAAAGTACAACAGAGAATCACCGTAAAAGCCTAAAATTAATAATTTATTTATCCCTGGTTTCTTCAACGTTGGTTTTAATATTCGGAACCATTTATCTTACAATCGAATGAAATTTATCGAAAAATGAATCGAAAATAGTGTTGATAGAAACGGCCATGATCTAATTTTGGGTTCTATTCCGAAATTTTTGGAGGAACTGAGGAAAATCGCGGAAGCATCAAGTCTCTGAGTTGAGAATTGAATTCGGGAAGTCCAGAACACGGCGCAGAGATGCCACCCTCCCAACACAGCTCCTCTCTCAGAAGCAAATAAAAGAAGAAATAAATAAACAAGAGGAACACGAAGTTAGGCACGTGACGGAAGAGAGGTGAGGTGTAAAAGCGAAATATAAAAAAGTAAACAACTCGAAAATAAATGTCAATAAGAAAAAACAAGCTGAGAGACAACGAAAAAGGAAGCAAACATACAAACACAGAAGAATTTCTCGTTCCATTGATTGTGCTGTGCTTGCACAGACCCGCTCATTGAAAACTCAAGCTCAACAAATATTCCTGCTTATGTTGCTAGTCTAACTGGTTGAAACCAGCCCTACCAATCTTCGTTTCTGTACTGAAGAAAGCTGTCAAGTTACTGTCAGCTATACAATTTACAAAGAATTTGTTTCGATAAGTATAGGTGATCAGTTATATAAAAAAATCAATCCCAACAAATTTATTCTTTCGAAAAATTCGATGTATCGCGTGTTTAAACAGTGTTTGTTATGGGCAGCTTGTTACCTTGGACACGATTTCTTGAGACAAAAGACATGCTTGATATGATAGTCTGGGTAATTTATATTCTCCTAAAAATGTGGCTGTGTTGAAGATGACATTCCATCCCACAAAGATACACTCTTTTTTTTTAGTCTAATGTGAATAATTCATGTCTTGAAATAGTGTTGCCTATTTTTTTATGCACTGTAATAAATTTCAGCTCCTTTAGGAATGTACATTACATTACAAAAACGTCGCTCCACTTACCAAGGCGGTTAGTCGTTAGCTTCCCACCGCGGCGGCCCTGGTTCGATCCCGGGTCTGGTCAAGTGGGATTTGTGGTGGACAAAGAGGCGTTGGGGCAGGTTTTCTCCGAGTACTTCGGTTTCCACTGCCAATCTTCATTCCACCAATTGCTCCACAATCACCCTCACGTATCATCTGAGGCTGGTACAATGGGCCAAAAGTGGCCGCAGTACAAGGGACTTAGTCCCACACCACTAGCAATAGAAAATACATCAAGGCATGTTATTTCATGCCTTTCTCCATCCATTAGAGCAGACATTCATACAAACATAGGGTAACAATACTCTTAGGCGTCTCCCGATCTAGGATAATTTTGCCGTGAACAATAAAGAACAAGATCTACCCAGAATTATATTCCAAGGCTGCAAGAATAGTGCAACGCTCCTTGCTACTGAAATATCCGTAGAAAATTCGAGTTGGAACTCCACGGTTCCCACAGACGGGTTTGCAGCTGATCCGCTCTCACTCCTAACAGCTCTTTAGGCTCCCACAAATCGTGATTTCGCTGAATATGCGCGCTATCAACTTCAAAATTACCAGAAAGAGGAACTTCATGTAGCACAGTTGGTGTAGCGACTGGCTACGGGCTTGACAACCAATGGATCGGAGTTCGAGTCTCAGTAAGTTCAGAATTTTATCTTTTCCATATCGGTCAGACCACCTCTGGGGTCCTCTCAGCCTCCTATCCAATGGGTACCGGGGACTCTTTCCCCGGGGGTAAAGCAGCAGGGGCGTGAAGCTGACCACTCACCTGTAACTAGTGCCGAGGTCAAGAAAATATGGATCTATACACCCACTCCCCCATACGCTTTCATGGCGTAGTGCTTAATTGAGGACTGGGAGAACTTTATCTTTAGAATAATCATAATAATAAATCTAAAGGCGTTTTCTCTTCAAGTGTTCACACTGTAATACCGACAGAACCCCGCTCATCTATTATTGTTATCTTCTAGTTTTATAGTAACTAACTGAGATTATGTAGGGTTGGAGGTCTTCACAGCTGTGACTATGAAGAATGCCGCACACAAGATTTACATGGCGCCACATCCCGGAAGACGGCGTTTGTAACTGAGATTACTTCTGCAGTCGGTCTCCATGAGGGAGGCATAATGAGAAACCGACGGGCTTTACATCAGACACTACCATAATTATACTAATTACATACAAAGTGTCCCGGGAAGAAAAGTCAATATTCCCGGATATCATAGTATCTGTCATTCTAAGCAAAAACATGTACATGTACACGTGCCCTATTGAGAACTGTACACTGTACAGAGGAGCAACACGCCGTGTCCTCACACGAGTTGCAAAGTGCTTTGATGCTGACGATGAAATTTTCGAAAATGTATTATACTGGGTAAACTGTACTAACACCGAAGTGAATGGAGAAGTTCATGGAGGTAGGCCTAGGCCCANTTTGATGCTGACGGTGAAATTTTTGAAAATGTATTATACTGGGTAAACTGTACTAGGCCCACTGGGGCTGTAGTGCCAAGGAAAAAGAAAACTATACTAACTTTGACACGTGAACAATAAATAGAGGTATTAGAAACAGTACGTAATGTCTCCTTCTTGTCAACACTTTATAAGTGTACAGTGAAACAGCTCTATCTCGGAAACCACTCGGAACAGGACACGTGTACATATACGTTTTTCTGCTTAGTGTGACCCATATTATGACCTCCCAGAGTATTGATCTATCCTCCAGGGACATTCTGTATATAATTAATATTCGTTATTTACAATTCTTCTTCTAAATTTTCTCCTCTGTTCTTCCTGTTTGTCCTTACTGGTCTCCGTTTCCTAATCTTCCTTGACAAGTTCAGGGCTTCATCTGTACTTTCCCTTGTTCATTTACATCTTTGTATTTATATCCACAACCATTTTAAGGGAAGATCTTACACGTTTCCTTAGTTTGTGTCGGGGGGGGGCTCTCTTTCAACTTACGGGCTCTTTCGAGGAAAAGGAGGCCATTATTGCTTTCTCAAAAGTAAAAACTAGTTTGTTTACTTATTCATTTGCTTATTTATCCACCCTAAACATAGGGGTGGTGCATTCATCCCGAAACCTGTGTAGGCTTCGTGCCACATTGCCCGTTTCCATTTCCTTTCCCAAAATTTTCTGCTCAAATCAGCGTTATTATAGACAGTTCGTTCTTTTCCAGAAATTTTGCAAACAGAAACACACCTTTCCTCAGTCTTTAGTGAGGTTCGAAGTAAAGACCTGATACATTAATATTTAACACAATCCAGAGGTCTCTCACGCGGTCCCCGTAACACAGAACTGAATAGCAGTAAACAAACCGCAAGCCGAACTCAAACCCTCTGTGTTAGGCCCTCGCCCATAATGCTTTGCGGAGAGTTCTGGAGCGACTGCAGTAGACTCCTTTGCATTGTCTCTGCTGCTAAGTAGTTATATACATAAGCCCTTATCTGGAGAGATGTTCTTATGGTTGTCCAGTACTCCAGCGCATGGCGCCGTTTGTTTCCGGCAACTGGACATACTAGCCTCGGCTGACTCATTGATTGTCTGACTGACTTAACGCACGGCTGAACGACTGATCGAATTACTGACTCTCTAACTTACTTACTTACTTATGGAGCTGAGCCCTTCTGGAGGAGCTATCAAATCTGCAGGTACTCAAAAATTTCCCAGCATTTCATGGAACCCGAATGTTCATTACCATGTTCACAAGAGCCCTCCACTGGTCCCTATCCTGAACCAGATCAATCCAATCCATACTCTCTCATCCTATCTCCCTGAGATCCATTTTATTATTGTTCACCCACCTACGTCTTGGTCTTCGCAGTGGTCTCTTTCCTTCTGGCGCTCTACCACCAATATCCTATATGCATTCCTCTTCTCCCCCATTACTGATTGACTGACTGAAGTAAAAGCTTCGTTGAACTATTGACTGGCTGAATCAATTAATGACTATATGATTGAATGACGGAATGGTTTATTAACTGATTTAATAAATTAATTAATGATTGTAAGATTTGAGGTTTTAACGGCGGTGACTATGAAGAGAGTAGTCTTCTGGGATGTGGCGCCGTGTAGATATTGTGTGAACCGACATTTCGGAGAAACGTATCGCCTCCATCTTCAGGGCATAAGAAAAAAGACAATTTGCACCTGCTCACACCGGTTCTTCGCTTGCTGATTTTCTTCTTTTCCTTTCTAACCTGAAGATGGAGGCGATACGTTCCTCCGAAACGTCAGTTAACATATTATCTACACGGTGCCACATCCCAGAAGACTGAGCTATTCGAATTAATGATTGTTCGAAAAACTGACTGACGGAAAAAATAAATGAATTGATTTCTGATTCAAAAATATGCTTGACTGAATTACTGACCGACTGATTAATTGAATGACTCACCGTCTAAATGACTGACTGAATGAATGAATGCATAAGTGACCGACATCCCCGAAGGCAGTTTTCTCAACAGACTGGTTGGAATAAAGCCGAACCGAATTGAAAGTTCGTCTTCAGTTATAAGCACTGCCAGATATTTCAGCATCTGTACCCTTCGTTTCGTGTTGCTGCTGACTGGATCTTCAAGACACTTCGCGTTTCTGTAATTCAGGTTTTATTTTTTTGTGGACCTCATTGCATTTCGAACTTCTGAAACCGTTTAGTGCTGTCTAGAGAAAGAATGGATAACTGTTGCATCATACGAAGCACACACGTGTTGGGAATTCTGAATGTCACGTGTTAGCTGTAATGAGCACTTCCTTCAAGTGGTTAAGGAATTTGTTCTGACCGTGACTCGCTGATTTTGGCTTAAAGGCGCTTCCACATTACTCGTGCTCGTGCTCGTGTGACTCGCTATGCTAGGGAGTAATGTGAACGATATGACAAGTCACGAGACAAGCAAATTTTAAAATTTTAATTTCAAAACTATAGCCAATAAATTAAAATACGACTACAGCCTATACACACTACGAGTAAATATACGGATTCTCACGCGCCGAAGCCTGGCAACTGAAGTAGTGTGGAGGAAGATTTACGAGCACAAGTAAAAGCCAGACGAGTCTCCCGACGAGCACGAGTAATGTGGACGCGCCTTAAGAATCATCTACGAAAGTACGGTTTCAGTTACACATTTGGTGCTTCGTTTTAGTTAGATTGGGTTCATTTCATTGGATATAGCATTCCCCTGCCTGTAGTGAATACAAATGGGGCCTTATTGTGTTCTTTATGGCAGAGAGAGACCGCACGAAGTGCACCTAGACTCCATGAAGAGATAAAGGACCGCACAGAAACCACTAGCCGCCGAAGTTCGGTCCAAATAGTCCCCTAGTAAAACACGTTCCCAATTCAAGGATTAACCTTCAGATAATTAATGCACGGTGCCAGACATTGCGGTCAAGGCTAGGTCTTAAATTTTCAACTTGAAACGAGCTTTTTACACAATCGTTGCTCTTTCACGTGCCCTCGTCACGGTTTGTGCTTCAGGGAGCACCAGGCCAGGACATAACTTGTCCTAATCTAGGATTCTTGGAGTTTCAACAGCCCCTCCAGAGAAACACTGGGACAGTGCCTCAAGATAGGATATCATCACTTCCTCCCACGTCCTCTCGAACACATAATTCACAATTATCATAACATGATAGACTATACAACCATGAAGTTGAAAAGTATCAAAAAATGAAATTTCGGTAGATTTCTACCAACGTTTCGGAGAAAGGTGAAGCCTACTATATCAGGGTAGAAGAGAAAAGTGTTATTATCAGATGGGAGTAATATGTTTCTCCGAAACGTTGGTAAGGATCTACTAGAACGCACGGTGTCACATCTCAGAAGGCTGTAATCTTATATTCAGCAAGGTGAGAATCTCGCATCTTATTTCAATGTATTTCACGTTTCATATTTTGGCAGTAAGAAAACTTTATAATAAGCGCTGTTATTAGACCCAGCTTCATTCGATTTACTTTTTTTTTTTACTAAAACTTTGCAAGTGGGTCAAATACCCTCTCACAGACCCCTTCTGATTTTCGGGAAATTATGCTTTCCACCCTTATGACAGAGTGTTGTTCCGTGTACTTGTTTTAGAGGGAAGCAAACTATAATTAAATTTAATGAGCGGGAGTTGGTAAGCCTGCAGGATTTTATCCACGTCAAGAAACATATCTCGACAGCAGGGTGATTATAATCTTGACGACAGGGGTAACAGATTATATTAGAGAAGAGAAATATCGCATTATTAGAGTGCCTAACGTGAAGTGCACGTGTGTAAGTGAAACTTAAAATGAAAAATATTTTCAATCATTATTTATTAAATCACGTGAGTTGTATGTACATATAAATGTCAGCTATTGCAATCTTCTTAACAAAGAGAATGGACAATTTTGTCTGCCATAATGCATTACACAAAACCTGTGTAGCAAGAGAATACGGAATTCTTTGTGTTGAATCTCTTCGGTACTTTCTGAGCTGAATATTGTATTTGGTGCTTGAGAACGTAAGAATGTTGTTACAAACATTTCAAGAACCTCAAATATTTTATGAATAAAAGGATAATTTAACAAATCGTCAAAACTACGTCAGTCTTTGTACATTATTTACACAGCTTTCAAGGCAAACTCTTGTAGGGAATGTCAAGTCTGTCAATCTGTCCGATTTTCCGCACGTTAAAACTAAAAAAAATTGACTGATTTCGATGAAATTTGATATGTGCGTTAGGATATGTCACTGCAGACCAATTAAAATTCATAGCATTTGATCTCCTCTAATCAGAAGTATTAATTTGGCGGAAAAACAAACTTATGAGGTGGGAGGTGCACTATCTTCACTACCGAAATGCAGTAACCGTGATAAGCACAATAATGAAGTGGATCTACTCAGTGAACAATGGTGCGTCATACATTGTGTGGGGGAACTTACTGATGACAAATCCTATGTAAATTTGCTTGAATGTTTAATTAGTTAACAAATACAGGAAGTATGAAGATTACAGAAGCTAGTAAATTTTTGCTGAGAGCTTAACGGCACATCTAAACAGATGTCGGTGATAGTCACTTATTTCCATGCAGGATAGAGCTTAAGAAGCATCATGGTAGCCACACAGCCATGACAGAAACCAAAGTAACCACTGTAACGATTTTTTTCACTCGAACACAAACTCAGAATTCCAGGGTGCAAATCACATGCTCAGAAGCTGCGTACACACTTGGACGTACTGCGGCTTTCCATTTTTGCTATCCTGTTACTTAAGTAGGAGGAACATAGACTGAGGGTGTTTGAGAACAGGGTGTTGAGGAGAATATTCGGACCGAAAAGAGATGAAGCGACATGACGTTGGAGAAAACTGCATAATGAGGAGCTTCATAACTTGTACTCTTCTCCAAGTATAATTAGAATTTGGATTGATCTGAGGATGAGATGGACGGGGCATGTAGCACGAATGGGGGAGAAGAGGAATACATATGGGATATTTGGTGGGAAAGCCAGAAGGAAAGAGTCCACTGGGAAGACCAAGGCATAGTTGGGTGGGCAATATTAAAATGGATCTTAGAGACATAGGATGGGATGATATGGATTGGATTGATCTGCCTCAGGATAGGGACCAGAGGAAGGCTGCTGTGAACACGGAAATTAACATTCTGGCTCAATAAAATGCTGGGAAATACTTGAGTAGCTGCAGATTTGGCGGCTCCTCAAGAAGGGCTCGGCTCCATAAGTAAGTAATTAAGTAAGTTACTTAAGTAGACATATTGTGCCCGTGTGACTGTCTACTCATATCATTTTAGCCGACAGGGCCATGTCATTAAGAACTTGCTGCTTCAGGTAACCAGCAGTTGGACTTGTTTAATTCTTCAGTTATCTGCCATGAGTAACATCAGCGTGTGGCCGTAAATAGTTCTTAATTCCTGATGGCACCAACACCACAGAATGCGAGTTCCTGAACCTGACACCTTCAAACATTACTTACGAATTAGAGAAACGTCACGATGTGTTTCCTTACCAGCTCGTTTGTTGCTCACTCCCTCAAATAATGAACGGTGACTGAATTCATTGTCAATAAGACAAGACGCTTCTCTGGAGCCGGGATAGCGCAGTCGGTATAGCGGGCTACGGACTGGACGACCGAGGGTTAAGAGTTCCGATCCCTGTAGGGGCAAAATTGTTCTCTTCTCCACGTCGTCCAGACCGGCTCTGGAGCTCACCCTGCCTCCTATCCAATGGGTATCGGGGACTCTTTCGCCGGGAGTAAGGCGGCCGGGGCATGAAGCTGACCACTCATCTTCAAGTAATGCCGAGGTCAAGAAAATGTGGATCTATATATCCACTCCCCCATACGTCTTCGTGGCGTAGTGCTTAATTATTTAAGCAGAGGGGCAAATTTACCTTTACGAAGGCGCTTCTCAGATTGCAGAAGAACATTCTGTAACACGTCCATTTGTGTTTGTTGTGGAAAGGCAAAATATGTTGGCCCTTAATTTCAACTTTTATCTCACAGCTAAAACTAAACTTCATCGTAAATAAACTCTTATGTAATATACGGACTGGACAATTAAATGTCTCTGTAGGAGCGCAACAAGGGAACTGAAGTGAGTTCCTGGGACAGAACTGCAGACCGTCACGCCAAGTGTTGCCAAGTTCCGTCACGGAAACTATCGATTCAGGTTTGTTCTTCTTAACCCTTTTTTTACCCTGCTCCTTTTATTACTCTCCATACAGAACTTACATATTGTGTGTGAAGTGGAAACGAAGATAAGCATACTTTACAATGTGAATGGCCGTGGGACATCAAGTGCTGAAGAGAAACGGGTCTTACAGAATATTCGATCCTGCTTGTCGACGTATGGAAGACCAGAGCAATGGAGTCCCTTTGTTTAAATATGCACTGTGCCATGAACACATATGCGAAGTAGACGATTTCTCAACCTTGACAGTAGGTGAAGGTGGGTTGTCAGTTTCACGGACCGGCAGGTTTACCCCGGGCAACTGACGGACGCTAGGGAGGGCCCAGTGGCATTCTGAAGACTGCGGAGGAGAGAAGTATCTGATCCAGTGTCCTGAATCGAGTCCCGAATA
This sequence comes from Cryptotermes secundus, assembly GCF_002891405.2. Taxonomy (NCBI): domain Eukaryota; kingdom Metazoa; phylum Arthropoda; class Insecta; order Blattodea; family Kalotermitidae; genus Cryptotermes; species Cryptotermes secundus. The sequence goes on from NW_019738363.1 coordinate 535,193, forward strand.
CCTGGTAATCAAACTCGCAGTCCAGTCACTATTCTAACTGAGCTATGCCGGCTTTTACTTAGTGTAACAACTCCCAATTCAAAGAGTTATGAAATTTTGTCTTACGAATATAAATATTATACATAAAATAGGAGGAGGGAGCGTAGATGCCGCAAGAATTTTTTCGCGGGGAAGGAAGGGGAAACCCAAAAATTCTACTATAAATTTATGCTTAAGGTATTAAACGACAATTTTTGTTAACACACTTTGATTGTTCACAATTGAACAATATATTTTAAGATAATTTTAATTTGTTATTAATAATATCGAGCATATTTTTCCCAAATTCCGATTTTTTAACAAAAATTTGGGGACAGGGAAGATTCCTGGATTGTCCCTTTTTGGCGCCAATGGGAGAGATATGAATTATTCTATGAAATAGTCAGATTTTAGGAGCCGAGATGACTGATTGTAGTAAAATGAAGGGGCTACCAACGGTCAGGCGAAGAGAAAGAAAAAACAAAAGAAATGAAAAGCAAGAACGAATAAATGAAAGAAGAGAGTGATTGCAATATATATTTCTGTGCTGAAGAGGAACAATACGTCTACATTGGCTGAAGAAAGAGGAGTCGAATATATTCAGGTGCTCCAGTGAAAATTTATTGCACACATCGAGAGCCTCGAATCTTACAGTCGATACATCGATACCGCCGTCATTCCGACTTAAGTCGCCCAATAGAATCAGAACATAGGAACGTTCAAGGCAATTCCATAGATGAGATTGTTCACTGATCTCTTCCTCTCTGTCCCTTTGTCCAGTTAAAGCTCTCCTTTTGTGTGATAGTGGATTTGCTTTAGTCCATTCTTCCACGCATTGTTATGGCTATCTTCTCATGTAAGTCACTTCCGGTAGCCATTTTCAACCCACACACAAAAGTTTTGCTGTAGTAATGGCCATAATGAAGATTCTGTAAGCGATATCATGACAAGGTTTTGTGTATGTGATTTACATATGAGGCCAGACTCAACAACTTTATACAATTTATTTTCCAGAAGAAAAAGAACTGAGTCTTCGCCAAATTACCTGCTCCATTTTGTTGTGAGTCTTCAGATATTCAGTTTCTAACTGCAGTCTCTTTTCCGGCATGCAAATATCAAATTCTCGCCGTGATTACGCTGTATCAATGCCTATTGGTTATCAAGGAGGTAAAGACTGACACTGTGATTTTCTGGGCCATGATACCGTGTAGATTTGTATGTACTTACATACTGAATTCATTCTTGTACTCTGGTGATGACTGCAGTATATTGCTCCGAAACCGTGGTAACCAGTTACATGGTATGAAACCAGAAAAATATTGAAGTCTTCTAATTTAAATTAAAGATCGTTTTCAGGGGAAGAATGTGTGTGGCAGGACATAAGAATTTTGGGTGCAAAGAACTGGAGGAATGTAGCATCGAATGGAGAAGAATGGCGAACAATCCTGAGGAAGGCCAGGGTTCACAAAGGGCTGTCGTGCCAGTGATGATGATGACGGTTTTCAGTCCCTATCTAATAAATATGCATTTTTGGGTTTAATTGACTCCAGTATAACAAACGTCGAGGTTATACAGAGCCGTTTAAGAAAGAGCGGTTTTATAAAGACTTAGACGACGGTGATAAGGGAAGTATAAAGAGACTGAAGAAAATCACGAACAATTCAAGGAGGATAGTCATTCTCTATGGCCGGATACAAACCAGAATGAGTCAAGACTCTTGATGCATAATCATACAGCATACTTCATCAATTTTAAAAATTGTGTTTATCTTCAAGATATTTATTATATGTTCACATGTTTTTACGTTTATTTTCTCATCTGCATAGACAATATAACGCCCAATAAAATTTTAGTATCAGATTTCATGCTAAATATACTTACACAAAGCATGCCATCTTGTGTAAGGACGCTGTGCATTAGGTTATGTATACTGAACACAACGTCAGGTGGAGAATTGAGTTTCAAATTGAGTTTTGTGAAGCAATCTCTTTCCTAGAGAAAGGGAAATGAAATTATTGCGATAAAGTATACGTATATAAACGCCTGAAGAAACAGAAGTGTAAAGAAAGCACAAACATGAAACATAATAACATGAGAAGTGAGAACATGAATGTTATAACGTAGGAAATGCGATCCTTAACTTAAAGAGATTTTAAAAACGAATTGAAATTTCAAGGCTAAATTTGCAGTAAAATAACATAGACTACAAACTAAGACGATGTTTACTGTCCCTTAAAACACTCACACATGGAGCTGAGCCCTTCTTGAGAAGCCGCAAATTGTGCAGTTACTCAAGAATTCCCCAGAATATTTTTAAACCCGAAGGTTCATTAACGTGTTCACAAGAGCCCTCTACTGGTCCTTATCCTGAGCTAGATCAATCCAATCCATACCATCGCATCCTATCTGTCTAAGTTACATTTTAATATTGTCCACCCACCTACGCCTTGGTCTACCCAGTAATCTTTTCCCTTCAGGCTTTCCCACCAATATCCTATTTGCATTCATCTTCTCTCCCATTCGTGCTTCATGCCTTGCCCACTTGATCCTCCTTGACTGTCTCTTAAATACAGTATTAAATAACAGAACTGACTAAACATGTTGATGTATCAAGAGCTACATTCAAATATCGTGTTTATTGAATTACTGATGCTGAATCAGGGAAAGTAAATTTCTATTAATAATAAAGGCATATTCATCCATATCCTGGAAGGGCTTATAAGTAAATTAGCACTTAAATTATTGTCTTTCAAACTGTGGATCACGACATCACAGCAGATCGTAAATTGCTCGAAGGTTCGTGAGAGTGTCAAGCTGGACGAGGAGTAGAGTTAAAAAATGCGTCTAACAGGGGTCGCTTTCAGATGTAAGTTCGTCCAAGACGCCAGTGAAGATCACCTCGCTTCTAAGTGTTATTTTATTGGCTGCACCATAGCTCAAGCGGTTAGTAGCTGGTTTCCCACCGCGGCGGCCCGGGTTCGATCCCGGGTCTGGTCAAGTGGGATTTGTGGTGGACAAAGTGACGCTTGGGCAGGTTTTCTCCGAGTACTTCGGTTTCCCCAGCCAATCTTCATTCCACCAATTGCTCCACAATCACCCTCGCCTATCACCTGGGGCTGGTACAATAGGCCAGAAGTGGCCGCAGTACAAGGGACTTAGTCCCACCCCACTAACATTAAAAAAAGTGACATTTTCATGTATTATGATGTCTTCTGTCACTCCGACAGTCGACGAATTCTCGGTAGTATGTGGAACCTGAAAGTCCATTACCATGTTCACAGTAATTGCCAATGATCAACACCTCGACCCAGTTGCACCAAGAAAACTTCCTCACAATTTATGTCCTTCAGATAAATTCTAATTATTAGGCTTCCGTCTATGCCAAAATCTTCAAGTTATCTTTTCATTTACGTCATCCAACTAAAGTTTTTTTTTCGTCGTCTCCATGCATGCTACGTGCCAATTATTTTTCTTCATCCTTGAAAAGTAAAATATAAAAAAACAACGAGGTAATTTGAATTATAATTATTGCGTTTCTGAACATTATCAATCGTGTTGTTTTTTATTGAAAATACAACGTTTCGGGGACTGAATTTTGCCTCCATCTTCAAATGGGACCTATTCAGTTGGGTCCAGTCAATAGAGTTATTCCTTATCTCCGGAGACAGTAGGACTACGAGTAGCTCTATCGATTTGGCACAAATGAGTACGTTGAATCTGAACATAAAGATAGAATCCCATCTCCAAATATTTTGTTTTAAATAAAAACAGGACGAGGAAAAATGTCGACAAATATAATAATTTTATTAATATATCATCGTTACTAACCTTCAGGTCTTAATTTGAATTAATCTTTCTAGAACGCAACATGCATGAGTAAAGAATCCTGTCTCTTAAATTAATAGAAGTCAAGTCCATTCTATTTAGTCATATTGCTTTGTCTAACGAAGAGTATTCACGTCTATTGGTAATACAGCGCAAAATGGAAACTGTCACATTTATTGCGAGTTACTGTACATGGATGGAGATGATCGTGGGTTATCTCAAGGCACAACCTCAATATTATCATGGATCTGAAGAAAGCAACGAAGAACACAGTGAGAACGTTGGGTGTTCGGGTCGAGATTTGAGACAAGGGTCTCCCGAACACGAAGATGAGCTAACACTCTGAAGTGAGACTTACAGGGAATGTTAAGAGATCCATTCAGCTTGCAGCCATTTTGTTTCTTTCCCCCTCAATAACCCGAAAAAAACGTTTTCAATTTGTTTCAGGTTCCAAGAAATGACTCCAGACGAATTACGGCACATTTTATTGAAAATACAAGCTCATATACCAAGTTTTATAGCTTCTATTTCCGTCCTTCTTTACAAAGGAAGTAAAACTTGTTTATTATAATCGTTAAATGGAATTTGAGGTTTTCGCGACCATGACAATTTAGACAGCAGTCTTCAGGATTGTGACACTGTGCAAAGTGGTACATTGTTACCAACGTTTCACAGAGAGTTGTTGCAGCCATCTTCAGGTTTGAAATTAATTCTCCGCTGTGTTCTAACAAGGAATACCATAGTATAAACAATTTTGAACGTCATAACAAGGAACTGTATTTTTTGTGTGTAAAGGTTACTGTCTTCTGGAATATGACGCCGTTCAGTCTGGTAGATCGTTATTAATTATTTGGAGGAACCTACTGTGTGAAATTTCGAAGAAGACCTGAAGGTGGACGTAGGAATTTCTTTAGAAACATTACTAAGAATCTGTCAACCTACGCCCATGGTATCTCAGAAGACAATGATGGTCGTGACAACTTCAGGTCTCGCTTATTCTGTGTCTGCAGCAACAGAAATGGCGCTCAATTGATTCCTGTTTCTTTCCTCTTCACGCAAGCGTGAACTTTGCCCGTCTGTTGCACATTAGCACATCAATTTATATTCTTTCTTTGTCTACTTCTGAAGTTTCCCAACTTTCAAGTTTATCTTCCTTCAATCCCAACAGGCTTTTCGCCTCTGTGGACAGCTGATCCCCTGCCCATCAACTTACTTCACACTCAGCATCCGAAAGTTGCCCGTTCTCTTAACAGCTCATAACAACAAAGAGAGGCGTTGAATTTTCTTCAGGAGGAAAAGGTGAAACGCAAAATAAACTACGAAAAGCAAGAGTAATAAAGGATGCAATAAAAATTGTGTAAAAGAATGTTAAGAATTTCCTTTACGGAATTGCCTTTTTTTATTCTCTTTTACTTATAAACCCCCCACCCCCATCACCCACCCCCCACTAGCGCCGGGATGAACGAAGCTTGATATTCGATTCAGTGCAACTTTACTAGTAATAATACGGCCGCGCCATAGCTCAAACGGTTAGTCACTGGTTTCCCACCAGGGGGGG
>NW_019738363.1:541381-567927 GCF_002891405.2 Cryptotermes secundus
TTGAATAATTTGCCCTCCTACTTTGAAGTCACCGAGCCCATCCAGAGCTTCCTTGGTAAGGCATTCGCTGTACAAGTTGAACAGAATTGGTGATAAACAGCATCCTTGTCGAACTCCTCTTCCAATCTGCACACTTCCTGTCTCCCCCGTGTCCAGTCGTACTCTAACTTTCTGATCCATGTACAATTTGCTAATCAATCTTCTTTCATGCCAATCGATACCTGTTCCTTTCAGGATCTGCATTAATTTGGTCCAGTTTACCCGGTCAAATGCCTTCTGCCAGTCTATGAAGCAAACACACAGTTCTTCATCTATCTCCAAAGTTCGTTCCGCTATAATTCTCATCATCCCAATTGCATCCCTGGTTCCTTTTCCTCTTCTAAATCCAAACTGATCTTCTCCAAGTACATCCTCTATTTTCCTTTCAATTCTTCTTTTAAGTATCTTTGCTATTATCTTTGCTGTATGTGCAATAAGACTTATTGTGCGATGGTCGCTGCATTTTGTAGCTTTTGTCTTTTTCTTTAAGGCAATCTTTAAGGCACCCCACTAGCAATAAAAAAATCTATTCAATAATCTAAAATCCGTCTTCGGTCCCTAATATTTGCGACAGTATCTTGCTTCTTAGATTAGGTGAACTTCGCCACGTAATTTTTCTATGCTCAGCTTAAGCAAGTCTTAGAATAAATGGATTCGGCTCTGCATGGCCAGAAAAGGCAGATATCTGGAAAGTCTCAGTCGGAATGGTTCTGGCTCTTGGAAAGGCCCTAGCAGGTTCAGAGGCGCCCAGTGGGTCCAGCAGCCGTGTGAGTGCCTGAGGCGACTGAAGGCCACCCCACCCTTACCTCCCAAGTCTAAATGGTGCTCATCACACATGGTGTTGACGCTTCACGCTCCGGCACTTTTACCCACCCCGTTAACCACTGAATAGGAGATTGGGTGGGCTTCAGAGCCGTCTGGACGCTGTAGAGAGAAATCTCTTGAGCCTATCTCGGATGGAACCCCAGTCGTGCAGCACATAGATCTTCAATTTACCAACTGAGCTATCCCGGCTCGTACGGGAATTGTTGAGACAAATTTCGTCAACTATACGTCATTAACTTGAACATTTCTGGAAAGGCAGCTGAGTTTGTATTATGATAGCCCGGTACAAAAAAGATACGCACCAAACCGTGGAGCTGTTTATAGGAATTGCTTTCAGCAGAGTTTGCACTGCAGTATCGATCCAAGCATAGCTTTCAGTGTTAACACCTTCTTCTCCCGCTTCTAAGCACTTGCTAAAGTACAGTCACGTCCCGATTTGCGTGGTACACGCATTCCTGAAAGAAACGTACAAAATTACAGACCCTTGACTCAAAGAGGTAATTATCCAAAAGAAGTTAAGGAAATTGGGGAATTGGGTGTACAAGCCGAACCAACCCAGAGAGCTATGGATATTCATTTAAATGGTTTGCTTAATTTCCCATTTTCTTTTAAGTAAATACTGTTTTATTTCAGATCTATACATTCGCTGTGCACAGCTGTTTTCTTCAGCACCAATAAGTCGTCCGCCATATTGCCTCTTACTTATGGCGCAATCGCGTTAAAATTATAATTAGAACGACGTAAAGTAATAAGAGGGGCACGCGGTAGCGTAGTTAGTTGAGGCATTATGCTACCAGCCGGAAGGTCACAGATTCGAGTCCCGATGATGTGGATTTTTCAATTGACTTAATCCTTCAAGCCGCATGGCCCTAGGGTCCAATCAGCCTCTAACGGAAATGAGTATCAGGAATCTTCCTGGTAGTAAAGGGCGGCCGGCGCGTAAGTCTGACAACCTTACCGCCACATGTGAGCAGATTGTTTAGAAAATGTGAGAACCTCAACGTCTCACAACCTTATGGACCTTCACGGCCACCTTTAAAATAATAAGAGGTATACATATATTGTGACGTGCTGCCCGAAAGCCATTGCTGTGCAACGGGCAACGAGAACGCATGCTACCTAGGAAACTGCCTACCCAACAGAGGCAGAATTGTTGAATTCCAGCATCAAAGGATATTCCAGCCGACAGCGAAGCTGAAACTTTCGATAAGATGACCTCTATTCGGTCCGAGCGTAGGATATAAGCGAAGGACAACTCAGACGACCCAGCCAGTTCGTATCCGGCTAGAGCAGGAGTCAGAGCAGATTCGAAGAACTAAGATCCAAGACGCTCCACCGAGATTAGCGGTGCACGTGTAACAGTTGAAAAAGAAACATCTGAAGGAGTTAGAAGTCCGAGTTATTGTATTTGTGAGTGTACAAATTTATTGTTCAATAAACATATTCTTCCAGATCCGAGACTCACACAATTCCTTTCCGCGTTGCCTAGGAAACACGCGTCAATATCAAGAAAGGACGGTATACACTAGCAGAAGAACAAGTCGTAATTTTGTTAAAGGAAGTCACGAAATAGGAGAATATAATTCGGTTCTTAGTGTTCCAGGACGCGAGTACGCGAGGTTGCTGAAACCCGTTGCGGATTGTGTACATTGGCAGGAAATGGAATTGCTTGGTTTTGCAACTTCGGATCAGTTATCCTACATTTTAACACTTATTTCCATTTATAGTATCTCTTTAATTCCGCCACTGAGTATCCACTTGCAAGTAAACTGATATTCCCCTGAGAATATGACAGTTTTGCACTTTATTTACGTTGGCGTGTGGGTTGAAGAAATTCAACATACCACTGAAGTTTCTTGAGCAAATATAGAAGTTTGGATCTGTAACAGTTTATTTTCCTATCCAAATCCTTGAGGGAGAATTACGTTTATCAATTTAATATTTCTGGGCCCAACAGCTTGAGCAATTAAATTAAAATTGATATGGGTGGGGAGAGCTGGTTTCAATGTATCCCTCCGCACAATTTGTAACAGAGTCTATGCCGGGAGATCCTTCAATACATTCTGTTTATTCGTGAAACTCAATCCGACGAAACCGCACGGTTCGCAGAAGCGCGACATATGGCCCTAACCTGTTCCATCTCACTTCACTCTTACTTATTTACTTACTTACTCATGGAGCTGAGCCCTCCTTGAGTAGCCGCCAATTCTGCAGCTACTCAAGAAATTTCTAGCATTTTATGGAACCCGAAGGTTCATTGCCGTGTTCACAAGAGCCCTCCACTGGTCCCTATCCTGAGCCAGATCTATCCAATCTATACCATCCCATTCTATCTCTCTAAGATCCATTCTAATATTGTCCACACAACTACGTTTTGGTCGTCCCTGTGGTCTCTTTCCTTCCGGCTTTCTCACCAATATCCTATGCTCATTCCTCGTCTCACCCATTCGTGCTACATGACCTGCCCACCTCATCCTCCTTGACTTGATAATTCTAATTATACTTGAAGAAGAGTCAAGTTATGAAATTTCGCTCTACGAAATATATTTTTTTTGTGATAAATATTGCCTTGAACGGCTAAGGAAAGTAACAGAATACTTAAGTCCGGATATTTGGTGTCCTATGTTCGAGTCTATGCCGGGACACGGGATATTCTGACCGGCGTTTTTTGTGGTTTTCCTCCGGAACTCAAGGCAAATTCCTCCCTCAAATGGGCCACGGTCGCTTCCTATCTAATCTGTTTCAATTCCTCATTCAACTATAATTCTGTCGTTTGACGGCATATGTAGAGCTACTGACAGTATCGTAAACTAAGCCACAAGAAAGAAGAATTATTTTCCGTTTATTTCTAGGTCTGACCGCCTCTGTGGTCTAGTGGTCAGCGTTCGTGGCTACAGATTCAGAGGTCCGGGTTTGATTCCCGGCGCTACCAGATTTTTTCTGAGGTGTAGTGGGTCTAGAACGGGGTCCACTCCGCCTCGTGATGATAATTGAGGAGTTATTTCAAGCAAAAAGCTGCTCCGGTCTAGAAAACCGAAATTAACTGCCGTGGGGATTCGTTGCGCTGACCAAGCGACACCCTCTATCCGCAAGAGCTGGCACTAAACTTCGCCGACAAGCGGCGGTCACTCGGTCGGTATAGTTCGCTTGCGGACTAAAATCACGGAGTTTATATCAAGGTCTCGCAAATATCATCATCCTAAACTTTTATAGTGACGTATTCATTCCTCACATGTGTTGTAACTCATGTTCTTTGGCTTCATCACTCTATTAATAATACTCATAGATTATAAACAACAACGCTAGACGTTGAATCAGCTTGGATAATTCAGTCAGTATATTGAATGGGAAGGTGCTGGATTAGTAGGGTTTGATCTCCAGCAGGGAAAACGGCATTTCTTTTCCCCCTCACCCCAGGCCTGCTCTGGAATCCACTTAGCTTTCCGTCCAATTGGAAACGAAGGCTCCTTTTATGGGATAAGAATTGGAGAACGTGAAGCTGCCCACTCACTTCCATCCACTAACGTAGTTCCGAATGCATGTAGTTATATTTCCACTCGCCCTTCTTCTTCTTCTTCCGATGTGTAATTAAACACAGGATAAATTTACTTTCACCTAAGCAACGTCTGGTTCTACCTTCATCAATCTCCCATAATATTGATCTTGTGTAGGCAACCTTATGGAATAAAAGTCCTTCTATATTTCCCACCACCATATGAACACCTGAAGCACTTTGGACTAGTGACTCTCTACCGTACGAACTGATGATGGGGTTTCCTCGTTCCCATGGTAAATGTAGGAAGAGTGTTGTTCCTCCTTGTTAGGCTGAATTTTCTGATGGCACTTCATTATCAGACACCTACAGTCAGCCACTTGCTTGCAAAATATGAAGGAAAGGAAAAGCGCGTGATCTTCAAAAGGGAGATATCCAGAAACTGTCGGTAACAGATCTCTCTGTTGTAAACACAGCATTAATTAAAGCCGTGACTACATAATTAGTAGTCATATCTGTTTCGAAACTTCTCAATATCGCGTAAAAATTCTCAAGATTCAGAAGAAACGAGTCGCCGAATTGTGATTTCCAAAAAAAAAAAAAACTTTTATCTACATAATACGGTCTTCTGGGTTGTACCGCCATCTAGTTCGAACACAGTCCGACATTTCGGATGACAATATAGCCCCCATCTTTAGGATCGAAGAAGAAATCAAGAAAGAAAGCAGCAGAAGCAGGGGATGAGATATGAAACCTCCAATATTGAGCTCAGCGTCACGTCTGCTTCTGCTTTTTCTTGTCTGGCTTATTCTCCCACCCTGAAGATGGGAGCGATATGTTCTTCCGAAGCGCCGGACTCCCTCTGAACTACGCGGCTTTATAATCCACAAGCTGTACCCTTCATAATCACTGCTGTGAGAGCCTCAAACCCAAAAAGCTTCTTATTCATTTGAATTATATATAGATATATTTATTTAAACATTTGTGACAGCTGAGTTTCTGGACTTTGCCCACAGTCTCTTTTTCTAGAAGAATACAAAGTTTTGAAAACTTGATCTCTTTATGTTCTCACTTGAATAGCTGGCGAGGTACCCAGCCTGAAATATTTATTATAAAGAGTTAAAATTTAAAAGCAATCATTGAACAACCGAAGTCAGTTGACTGCCTTCATATGTGCTCCTGGGATCACAGTACTACTTTCCGTTGGCAAAACTTGATTGCGATCAGCTTTTCTAATGGGCCCAGATGACTATATGCTTCTCCACCCTTTCAGCTGAGGGCCCAATTACATCCATTTTCCGAAATTATGTGTTCTTTTAGAATTCGAGACGATGGACAAAGTCAAGGAACCCAGTTATCCCGAATGTAATACACTCGTACTTTCACGTAGTATGAGTGACTATCGACGGGGTTTTGGATTGGAGATTAGAATTACCGAACACTTAACACACAACTCGTAATTACACATAACCATAGCATCGTTGCTAATTTTCACACTTCACAGATCACTAGAGAACATGCTAAATATTATCCAGCATGCAGTGTCTTCACTAGTAGTTGTCTTATAACGGCTTCTAACAGTATCTATTCCTCTGCTTCGGGGATTGAACAGTGGCTGCTTTCCAACTGAACTGTTCTTGTCAAGTCAAAGTCACAATGCAACTGACAGCCAGTCAGTCACTAAGTCTTAGTGTCGAGTCCCATCTGGGACTCATGACGAAATATTTATTACTGTTTGACAGTTACGGCCTTGTTTTTGTGGGGCGCCCTCTCTGACGAGAGGACGGGGCTGTCTTTTTTTTTATGCTGCTGGTCCTTGTCAGTGCAGTCTTTCTCGGGTCTAAGTCCCTTGGGACTCGCGTCCATATTTTACTGTCTCAGATTTGAGACTTCCCTTTTCGTCGCCTCCTATGACTCGCAGGGTTACGGTGGAGGTATTCGACCCAAAAGAGGGGAACTGTGCTTGTTTCATCTATCCATCTTATAACCCCTTTGCATGGACTGAGTAGAAAACATAATTTCTAACATTACCTCCGTTGTTGTATGCTTATTCGTTGCCGCGGAAACGTGATTATCGAGCCGTTGCCTATAAACGGTTTTACACGCTACAATATCATCTTCAGGAACCTTCAGAATGGGTACCACTGTTTCTATTTCAAACTCAATATTTGTAGGAGTGTACTAAGGCGGAATCACTTGGCTCTGCGGCCCCACGTGTCACTGTCCTACCGACCCCTAATTGTAGACGAGTGCGGAGAATCAGTGGGACGATAATTGGTCATAGAAAACTAAAGTGCTCGGAGAAAATCCCGCCCAACTGTCATATTTTCCACAAGAAATCCCACGTGAGTTGTCGCGGGATTGAACCAAGGCTTTCTTGGTGAGAAACCTGACAGTAACTGCCTGAAACATGACAGCCTGAAGCCCAGTTATTGTAAGTGACTCGAGTGCGCGAGCAGAGACATCTTCACGGCAATTTCACGAACTATTTCTCTTCATCTTGGCTGTTACTTACGATCAATGCCTCCAGGTCCTCCAACCCAAAGACATCACCAGGAGAATGCAATTATTGTTGGGGTGGCCATGTAAAGAATATTCTCTTCCGACCCTAAATGCGCCTGTTTTTGTAACTGTAACTACTTAATTTGTATTACATTTTCTATAACCAATTGAACACACGACTAAATTATCTTAAAGTAAGTAACGCCATAATAGATACAAACATGATTAGCGTCATTTTGTTTCGTGGAAACGCTCGGTAATTTTCTGTGTGATTGGAAAGATTGTAACAGGTTTAGTGTTACCTTTTGTTCTCTTCAGCAGTCTCCTCCTTTCCTAAATCTATGCGGTCTGTAATTTCTTAATCATTTCGGAAATACGTTTCCTTGAAATTTGTCGTAGTAGAGAATCGTGCTGGTTTCGTATATCGAAATTAGGGTCAGCATATGTTCTTGCCTAACATTAACTGCTTACAAAGATTTATTTTCTTAGATTTGACATCCTGTTCTTCAATGGCTCTGCTGAGTACTTCACCAGTTTTTGTTAGGATCATCACCCCAGGAGAAATTATATGGACAGGGCATGTAGCACGCGTGGGAGAGGTGAAAAATGTACAGAGAAGTAGGAGGCCGTATAGTCTATTCCCCCTTAAAAGTTTCCCCTGTGTTTAACCAATTAAGCACTACTCTATGAAGGTGTATGGGGGACCAGTTTGAGGTCAGTTTCACGGCCCTGTCGCTTTATGCCCCCCCCCCCCGGGAAGAGCCCCCGGTACCCATTGGACAAGTGGACGAATGGGCCCCAGAGCCGGTCTGGACGACGTAGACAAGAGAAAGTTCTTGACCCTATTGGGACTCAAACTCCCACCCCTTGGTCACCCTGCCCGTGCCAGCCGCTATACCGACTACGCTATCCCGGCTCCTAAAGGCTAGCCCAGTGTCTATTGAACTGAATTACTGAGATAAATTGTAAAATTCATTTCATGAAGTTGTCCTGAACTATTTCAGATTTTTTTAATTCGCTTAGTGGGGAGTGGAGTCCACCTGGGACCACGCGGCACGGCGGCCGCTGATTGGCGTATTGTAGCCTGCCCCGGGTGATTATGATCATGGAGAATTTGGTGGAATGAAGATTGGCCGAGGAAACCGAAGTACTCGGAGAAAACACGCCCTAGCGCCACTTTGTCCACCACAAATCCCACTTGACCAGACCCGGGATCGAACTCGGGCCGCCGCGGTGGGAAGCCAGTGACTAACCGCTTGAGCTATGGCGCGGCCACCTATTTCAGATACAGTTAAAACATATTCGCAGAAATTCAGAGGAAAACCACGTAAGCCTCACTCGACATAACCTGTTCCAAGACAGGATACAATGCCTCGCGTATTCGGAACGCAAGGCAGGCGCAGTATAGAGCGATTATTCTTGCGTTTATTGTCTTTACGTTCTGGTAAGGATTCTGCGGTTACGGGGCTAAAACTGAACTAAGTAAACTGCTTGGAGCTTAGTCTTTCTTAATAAGTCAATAGTTGCTCAGTCATTCGACAATGTGCCAGCATTTAATGGAACCCGAAGGATTATTTACCTTGCTTACAAGATCTAGCAGTTTGTCACTTTCCTAATACAGATTAATCGAGTGCGCAATCTCTGATTGCATTTATTTAAGGTTAATCTCAACATAACATCTATATCTAGTTCTTCCTAGTGGCGCTTTCCTTCAGGTTTTCCCAAAAATTTCGATTCAATTATCTCCTTCCACAAACAAGGTACTTTCCCTACCAGTTCTTTCTCCTTGATTTACCAATCTAATAAAATTTGGCCAGGAGATCAGATGGCGCAGTTCCTCGTTATGCGATTGCGGTGTGAAGTGAAAGTAAGACTCACAGATATCTCAGTCTCGGTACTGAAGTAATTTCGTGTTTTGGACTTCAAGACTCCCAGATGAGAAAATGTGCAAGCTGTGAACTCACGGTTCTCTGAAAATAATATTCCGGCTTGCCCTAGTAATTTTCGCTTGTTTCTTGCGTCAATAGTCCTGTGTAAACATATGTAAATGTAAATTGTTTTGGCGTGAAGCTTCCACAGAGCAGTTTCTTCTCTTTAAGGAGATGCACTTCTGTATATAGAACCATTCTGAATGTAACAGGCATCAAGGTCCTCGCATTGCTGTATCCTGCAGGAACCCTCTTTCTTTCACGCTACGTCCTTCTCTTGGTTTCAACCTTTCTTTCTTTCTATTGGCACGTCTTTCTTTCTTCCTTCCTTATGCACTTTCCTCTTGTTTGCTACTAAATTCCTTTCTGTCTTTTTCTTATATTGGTTAACACATTCATAAGATGCTAACTCCGCCCGAATTGGAGAGTCGTTCTGCTTCAAACACCGAATTTCTCAGAAATGTTCATCTAAGTAAATTACAAAACAGAGATTTTCTTGTGAACATATTTGTTAATGAAACTCAAACAACTCACGTTAAAGGGGCAGGTTCAGAAGGACGCAAAGACGTACTTGGAAATGAACCAACGTCACGGATATGCGAATTCAAATACGTAGAAACTTGATGCTTCTATTTCTACTGAAAATGGAGGCAGCATGTTTCTGCGAAATTTCAGTCAGTATCTATAGACTATACGACGTCAAATCTCAGGAAAAAGTAACCCCCATGCTCACCGCGGTGAGTACCTCAAGCCTCACACAGTATATCTATACTGTTCTCCATTACGCAAATCTCAGAGTCTGAAAGCACAATTTTGTGGATCAGGACATTGAGAAGGAGGAGGGAAAAAGAACATGGAAGGACAAGGAGTAAAGGAAAGAAAGTGAAAAGGACGACGAAAGGAGAAGTGAGTAGGAAGATAAGGAGGAATAGGGAGAGGAACAGAATATAAGGAGGGGACGAGAAGGATAAGGAGTGAAAGCAGAGGAAGGAGAAGATGGAAAAGGGGAACGGTAGGAGGAGGAGAAGGCGGAAAATTGGAGGAAAGAGAAGGAGAAAATAGTATGAAGAACTAGAAAAATGGAGACAGATGAGGAGCAGATGACTGAGTAGGAATTGAAGGAGGAACAGGAGGAGCAGAAGAGGAAGAAGAATAAGATAATTATGATGATGAATAAAGAGACAGAGAGAGGAAGAAGGTCCAAAGACCATACAAAGTTTGGAGGAGGAAAGGGAGGAAAGAAATACAAGATAAAATATAGAAATTAGTAGTAAAATTTGTGACGTTGCTATATAATTACAATTATTGTGTTCCTGGACATTATACATCGTCCTGTTTTTATTTAAGATAATGTTTCGGAGACTGGGTTCTCCTCCGTCTTCATGTGAAACCCGCTCAGTTGGACCCAATTGATAGA
Source organism: Cryptotermes secundus (assembly GCF_002891405.2). Taxonomy (NCBI): domain Eukaryota; kingdom Metazoa; phylum Arthropoda; class Insecta; order Blattodea; family Kalotermitidae; genus Cryptotermes; species Cryptotermes secundus. Next base: position 551,586 of record NW_019738363.1, read on the forward strand.
GCTAGTCCCCTATCTCCGGAGGTAGTGGTCTAGTTCTATCGGTTGGGTCCAACTAAATAGGCTTTTGCCTGAGGATGGAGACCGAATCCAGTCTCTGAAACGTTGTGTGTGTTTTAAATAAGAGACAGGAAGATGGATAATGTTCAAAAAACAATAATTTTACGAAGTATACAAGTTGAGAGAGAAAAACAAGAACAAGAAGAGGAAGGCAAGATGGACGACTTCTTCCTGATGCCTCGGAACTGACAGAGATGCCTTAATAATGGCGCAGTTAAAGCCATTTGTAGTGGAATACCGACTTTGGAATTTTAAGCTTTGTTCCTTGGAAGCCTTGTGTAAAATGTAAGTGGTACTTAGAGAGTTATTGCTCACACAGCATGCGCCACTTGTTGTAATGTGCGTCATCTCGACACGGTCCCAGCACCCACGGATTATATCCCTTTTAATCTGTGCAGGGGTTATTGCATTCTGGCGGGCCGAATGTGGCGCTGAGTTGGGGAAACGGAATGACGCAGTCTTTCGAACACTTAGAGCACTGGAAGCCTGCTGCAAGCCGAAGTCACTAGATCAGAGCGAACAATGTCTACCGCACGAGTCCAGACTTAGGAAGCTCAAAGTTCTCTCTCTGCAACAAGTGCAGTAAAAAATTAAAGCTATCCCTGTAACAGGCCGTGAAGGCACATAGGTTTGTGAGACGTTGGGGGTCCCACATTATCTACGCAATCGGCTCAAAGATTGCGGTAAGGATATCAGCTCTACGCGCCGGCCGCGCTTTACTCCCCAGGAAAATTATTTAATTAATTCCTGGTACTCATTTCTGTTAGAGGCTGAGTGAACCCCAGGGCCATAGTGCGGCCGGAAGAATTAGATCAACTGAAAAAATCCAGTGACCTCATCGGGACTTGAACCCTTGACCTTCCGGATTGTAACATAGTGCCCCAACCAACTACGCTACGGCGTGCAACAAATGTAGAATTAAGAAAAATTGAATTTACATCAGGGCTATAAAACTGGGGAAGGTAAAGGGTAAATTTCGCCCTGTGCTTAACTGTGCCATGAGGGCGTATGGGAGCGGTGAATGTACAGATCGTCATTTTCTTGACCTCGGCATTAGCTGGAGGTGAGTGGTCAGTTTCACGCCCCGGTCGCTTTATCCCCGGGGAAGGAGTCGCCCTTACCCATTGGCTAGAATATTGGGTGAACACCAGAGCCGGTGTGGACGACGTGAAGAAGAGAAAATTCTTGACCCTACCGGCACCCGAGCTCCGAACCCTCGACCGTCCAGACGATAGCCAGTCGCTGTCCCGACTGAGCTAACCCGGCTCCTTAAAACTGTGCTGTACGCTGTAAAACAAAACGTCGATTTTTAAACATTCATGAAAATGTAATGAATAAGTTAATTCACTTACAATGATATTGCTTTATATTAACATCAATAGGGTCAACATTATGAAGCTTCACTATACCACACTTCCTAAACTTAGCAGCGCTTTACTCCGGAAAACACTGGGTACAGCAACCAGTTAGCCCTATTTGCAGACGAATTTATTTCGCTAGCTCATAAAATGTCAGGAGCAAACTGATAACAAAATCCGCTGCACTAAAAGAGTGTTTATTGCTGAGTGTAGAAATAAAAAGTTCTCTTTCCGTAAACTGTCAGTAATGTGGGTAATTTCTTCTTTTGTTTACTTCTTTTATGTTAAATTACGAAACACTCCCTAAAGAGTCCTTAATTATACAAATAGCGCTTCTTCATAAAACAAAAACAGGAAATGAGATTTTTAATCATATAAATGATGGTGAAAGGAGACAGAACAAGTATAATTTACACGTGATTCACGCCACTGAGGAATATTTTTATTTTCAAAAAAGCCAAAACTTATGACGTCATTGTGATGAGAAGCTTTGTAAGAGATTATGCGTTACAACTTCGTGAATCAACGCTGATAAATTTTAAAGTTAAAATGTACAGAGTGTCCCAGGAGGAAAGGTCAATTCTCTGGGCGGTCATAGTATCGATCATTCTAAGTAAAAAAGTGTATATGTACACGTGTCCTATTGAGAACTGTGCACTGTACACTGTACAGAGGAGCAACACGCCATGTCCTCACACGAGTTGCAAAGTGCATTGATGCTGACGGTGAAATTTTCGAAAATATATTACACTAGATAAATTGTACCAACTTTGTCACTTGAACAATAAATGCCGGTATTAGAAACAGTACGTAATATCTCTTTCTTATCAAGAGTTTTGGAATTGTACAGTGAAATAGCTCTATCTGGGAAACCTTTCGGAATAGGACACGTGTACATATACATTTTTTCTTTTGCTTAGAATGACCAATACTATGATCTCCCACGATACTGAGGTTTCCTCTTGGGACATTCTGTATATGTACAAAATTAATTTTATGACATGAGTTGCGCCAGTCTCTCTAAGCGTATATTAAGTAGGCATCTTAAAATGTCAGGATGATTTTACTTTCCTTCTCTTGGAAACGTTATTTATAATCACCATAGATTTTCTGCCCTCAAGAGATAAGACAGTATACAGCCAATGTTGCTTTTTCAGTACGCACTAATCCCTCATCTAAGTAAGGTGGGACCAAATTAAATGGGACACATCAGCTGTTGGTCTATGCTGAGGGTGTAAATCTGCCGGGAGACAACAAAGGTACCATGAAGAAAAACGTATAAACTTAAATTCACGCTGGTAAGAAGTTTGTTCTAGAAGTAAACGCAGAGAAAGCTTTCTAGAAGTAAACGCAGAGAAAGCTAAGTATATGTTACTGTCTCATAACCAGAATGAGGGCAAAATCGTGATATAAAGAGAGCTGATAGATCCTTTAAAAATGTGGCACATTTAAGATATTTGTGAACAGTAACAGGTCAAAATTTGATTCAGGTGGAAATTGAGAGGAGATTGAATTCGGGTAATGCTTGCTAACATTCAGTCCAGAACATTTTGTCTTCTCCTTTGCTGTCTAAAAACGTAAAGACTATAATATACAAAATTCTAATTTTTCCTGTAGTTCTGTAAGTGTGTGAAACTTGGTCTCTGACATTAATGGAGGAACATAAACTGAGGGTGTTTGAGAGCAGGGTGTTGAGGAGAATATTTTGACCAAAGAGGGATGAAGTGACAGCAGATTGGAGAAAACAACATAATGAAGAGCTTTATAACATGTACTCTTCACCAAATATAATTAGAATGATCAATTCAAGGAAGATGCGAGGGGTAGAACATGCAGAATGAATGGGAGTGAATAGGAATGCATATTTGATATTGGTGGGAAAGTCAGAACAAAATTGAACACTATGAAGAAAAAGATGCAGGTGGATGGATAATATTAAAATAGATCTAAGAGAAACATGATGGTGTGGTATGGATTTGATTGATCTGGCTCTTGATAGGGACTAGTGAGGGTCTCTTGTGAACACGGTAATAAACTTCCGGGTTGCATAAAATGCTGGGAAGCTCTGACTAGCTGCACAACTGGCAGAGTTAACTTGACTACCCTGCTAAAACTTAGTGACAAGTTTAATATAAAGTAAGAATGGTACGGATAATTAATCAGTGCTTTGATTAGGCTAAGGGCTGAACTACCGACGAACAGGGGTTCGAATTCCGATAAAGCGTCGTCATATAAACGACGGAGCATGACGTAATGACTAGGATGAAGGCATGAAGCGAATGTGGCCTAATTCGGGAAACAGTCCCGGAATTTGCTGGCGGGACTGAAAAATCACGAACATTCTCTCAGCAGCCCCGGTCTCTGGGTCCAAGGGCATTCGGCGCCAGACGCCCCGTAACACTTCTTTCCCGTGAACCAAAAAGCGAACGGGCTGCATCTCCAATTTTTGTATTTCCTGGAAATTGAATATTAATGAACGTATGCACACTGTTTGCTGGGTCTGTTTTTAATTAAGAATTTTTTGGCTTTTTTACCTGCACTCTGTTTTTTTACAAGTATCCAGAACTTTCCTCAGTACGTATTACATCTTGTATAAATCAGCCAGACGAAGTGGCAGTTTGAGTCAGAGCAAGAGATAACTCATTTTTTGCTTTGGAATATTATGAAGTTCCATTTTATCGAATCTGATGCCAGATGTAAATTGCGAAACGTCATGCCCTCTGGGAACCGCATTTGATTCGCAGAGGGCTTTGATCTAACCCCCTTCAATAAAGCCCGAACCTCCTCACTCGTATTCTGCCATATCTGAAAGTATGAAAGAAGGAAAATGAAGATCATAAAATAAAACTAAGCACAAGTGACATATATGGAAAACCACAGAGTCCGCTAGAAATGTCCATTAATATTCAAGAGTACAATTCTAATGCAGTAGAACGTATTAACCTTTAAACGCTGCACTTGTACTAAATAATACGTATATACGGATTCAGTTCGTACCTCACAGAAAATATACGTATTATGTCTTCGCTAAAGAGACCAACCGCTTAAAGTTTTCTCTTGAAAACAGTCGCTGTTTATTATGAGAGCCGTACGGAATAGCAGATGAGCTCTTTTGAACAGAATGTAGAGTTTTATGTATTAAAACATAAGGTAAATATATTAATAGTAACCATTGGGCTTTAAAGGGCTAAGAATAATCGGTTTAGGAAATATATATATCGTAAAGAAAAGGTCGCTGTGTGGGGCGATTGACTCAGAATTTATATTTTTGAATATTCCACAATTCCTGAGGCATTTTAACTAGGAAAGCCCAACATGTACTGCTCATATATGCATCCACATATGTATTTTTCCCCATTTCTTTAGACGTAACCATGTGTTGGACATTCAGCACGCTTAGACGAGTGAGGAACACACATAAAATTATATTCTTAAAATTTCAAGAAAGAGTCAACTTGGGAGACCTATGCGTAGATGGGCAGAAATATTAAGATGGATGTTGAAGCGTCAAGCGTGAGGGTGTGGAGGAGATGAAGAATAGGTAAGACGGAGAGGGAAAGACGACCCAGACAGGCTGTAATGGAGCTGCAGCTGTGAGCACATGCTCGCAGTGAGTGTCAGACTGTAACACGACGTCTGAGTGACGCCATCTCTTCGCCTGGCAAGCGCTCGCCTCTGGAGGGCCCAGGCGCAGCGATGCTCTTCTAAACACCGTCACTTAACTGCATCAGAATAAAAGCAGAAGAAGATGTGACACCATGAAGTCTGGTAGATAGGTACCTGTTGCGAATGGACACAAAGCAATATATAGGTGCCGGTATTTCGGAGGAACCTACTGTTTCCTTTTTCAGGATATAAATATCATAAAAAATAAAATACGTCTGCAGCTTAACGGGAATTGTGATGGATTTTAGAAGAATCAGGTGTCATATTTTGAAGTTANGTCGCGAGTACTAAGGGACTCGGACCCAAGAAAGACTGCTCTGGCAAGGACCAGCAATATATACAAATGACAGACCCGTCCTCTCGTCAGAGAGGGCGCCACACAGAAAGAAGACCGTAACTGTCAAACAGGAATAAATATCTGGTCATGAGCTCAAGATGGGGCTCGACACCAAGACATACTGACTGACTGACTGACCGTCAGTCGCAATGTGATTTTGATTTTGACTTTTCGATTCGAGAGAATTCCGTGTGGAGGCGGGGTCGAATACCTCCACCGTGACCCTGCGAGTCGTAGGAGGAGACGAAAGGGAAGTCTAAAATCTGAGACAGTAAAATATGATTGCGAGTCCCACGTGACTCGGACCCGAGAATGACTACACTGGCGAGGACCAGCAGCAATTGTAAACGACAGATCCGTCCTATCGTCAGAGAGATCGTTCCATGTCAACAAACCCGCAACTGTCTGACAGAAATAAAAATCTGGTCGTAAGCCCCAGATGGGTGCTTTATTCCAAGACAGACCGGCCGACTGATCGTCGGTCCTAACATAAGACTCAGACTCAGACTCGACTCGAAAGTTACTTACTTTGTTAGTTAGTTCAGTTCAGTGATTCATTCGTAAGAGAATTCATAAGTTCAGTGTTCAGCTGTGGAGTGCTAACCTGCGGACAGCGGAAGCTGAAGAAGTGACCGATTCGTAAATCAGAACAAAGTCAGTCACAGCGGAAGAGAAGAGACTTGTAGTCCAGTAAGGAATGGAGAGAGTCTGAGAGAGTCATCGATTTCGAGCTGTTGTAACTGATCGTAATTGCAAAGAAGTGCCAGTATATACAATCATCCAATTTAAAATCCGTTATTATTAGTCACGACAACCCCCGAATATGAGACTATATATATATATATATATAAAGAGAGAGAGAGAGTGTATATGCATATTTACATACGGTTCCATGCGTATGTATTGTTTACTCACACAGTATTGTAATAATCTGTGTATATCCCTCACGAAAATTACATTTAAAACGTATGTAATTAGTTTAAAAGTTTTAAAAGAACACACAGTCGCTATGGACTGCATGTTCGAAACAATTCGGCAGGTATGATCCTTGTCTGAGTTACCGCCCAACGTTCTTCTGGGAGGACTGGCCATACCACGGGAAGTGATAATAGGTGGGCGTCCCCTGGGCAGGGCACCTCCCCTGTGCGTCTTGCAGCCTCTCAGTTCGGAGTTCACCTTTCACTTTTCCTTTGTTGACACAAAGGGCATGAATCGTTTGAAGAATATGTTTACCTAAATCCGGTTCCAAACTTTCAGACACTCCCCTCCATTACAAACGCCGGAAACTTATTGCAGTTTAGTGAAATAATCGCTGCTTATTCTGAGAAACGTATGACTCACATAAATACACTCTGTGGGCAAAATGCGAAGGTCAGTATCAAAACAACTAGATCAGATTTATTTCGTAACTGTTGTTCATTTAACGACACCGCTAGTAGCTCATACTTCACAGCGTTCAATGATTAGATGATAGTGAATAATGAACTGAAAGAATTGGGAAGGCAGCGGTCGTGACCTAATTTAAGACATTATCCCGGTATTTGTAAGGAGGGATTAAAAACATTGACAGCCTCAGGGAGGATAACCGCTGTCCAGGCATATCAGAAGCGTTACCGCTTGTGGTAAGTTACTCGGTAAGGTGGTATATGTAAAATGTAGTAATATCCCTGTAACAGGCCATAGAGGACCACAGGGTTGTGAGACGCCGAGGCTCACACAATTTCTAGACAATCGGCTCATAGATGGCGGTGAGATTGTTAGCCTCACGTGCTGGCCGCCTTTTACCACCAGGAAGATATCTGGTACTCATTTCTCTTAGAGGCTTAGTCAAACACAAGGCCTTAGTGCGGTTGGAAGGATTAGGTCAATTGAAAAATCTAATTACCTCATCGGGAATCTAACCAGCGACCTTCCGGCATGTAGCGTAGTTCTTCAAACAACTACGCTACCGCGTGTAATTACCACTATATTGTAAATAATTAAGGAAATCTGGACAAGATGTAGAATTGTTTCTAAGGGAGAACAGCGTAAGGGATGATGCATCCTGCTATCTCCACTTGCAAGGACCAAAACCTTTAATTTGGATCGGTGTGGATTTGGGAGTATTCTCAAAACGCGATCAATACAGCAGGCACAAGATGACATAGAACCAATAATCAATCACAGAGAGGCTGTTTTTAAGCTGTTGAACAACCCGTCGTCCGGTGCGTTGCTACATCGATCTCTTGAGGGGCTCTGCGCCGCGTGAAATAAAACACTGGATCACAAGTGTCAGCTTTGTATAAGGCGTCACGACGCTTCCTCTTCGGGGAAGTCATTCCTTAAATTATTCTCAACCGGTGCGTCGTGATATTTTGAGCTGAGACGCGTCACTACACCTCTGACGTAAGTTCATAAATTTTGGTGCCACAACAGTGGTGGGATCTCGTCCGGCCCCCTACTGTTGCGTCACAGGCCTGTGGTGTTGGTTACTTGTTACGTTGCTACTAACCTGGGTTACTGTATCTCGACAATGATGTTTGTACTAGTGACGGTTTCTAACACTAAGTTCCTGAGCTGTTCATAAATACATCATCATTTAGTTATCAGTTTTGGATTCATTGATTTCAACTACAACACTGCTCATACCTGCTTACAGCCGTTAAAAAAAGGTAAAGTTGTCCTTGTGCTTAACGAATTAAACACTATGCCATGAAGGCGTATGGGTGAGTGGATGTATAGATCAATATTTTCTTGACCTCGGCATTAGTTGGAGGTGAGTAATCAACTTCACGTCCCGGCCACTTTACCCCCGAGGAAAAAGCCCCTTGTACCCATTAGATAGGAGACTAAGTGGGCCCCAGAGCCTGCCTGGAAAACGTGGGGAAGAGAAAATTCCTGACACTACCAGGACTCGAACTCCGACCCCTCGGTCGTCCAGCCAGTAGCCAATTGCTATAACGACGACGCTCCGTTATGCATTAATTTTCCTTAGAATATTGGGTTATTATTTGTTGTGATATGGTGTTAATATTTAAAAGTTGTTAATATAAAATGTAATGCATAATACGAAAGACAGCCCAATATGGACAATAATATTATGTTATATTTTATGTTCTGAAATGTGACATCGTGTAGAGATAAAGTAAAGTTATCCCTGTCGTAAATTAATTAAGCATCACGCCATGAAGGATCGTGGGGGCTGTTGGAAGCTTAAACCCAACAATCTTAACCTCGGCACTAGTTCGAGGTGAGTGAACATCATCCCACTTATGTTTCCCGTGATTTTATTCAGTCCATCCAGTCACATTCCATGGAACATTTCCTTCCATATTCCTCTCAATACATTCTTCAGCTCTCATCCTGCCTTCTGGCGCACTGTAGTCTAGCTACTAACTGAGCAGCAAAATACCCCACAAAGAGAACCCCATACCTTACAAATCGTACAAACCCCCGTGCCAGCCGCAAGCTCAGTCTGTTCCAAACTTGGTTCATTGGTGCCGTTGCCAGTTGCTTGTCATTCCAGTTCTAAATGATGCAGTAGATAGGTCTGCAGTTGAAATATTGCCGAAAGAGCCTGACAGTTAGGTAACTTCTCTGACATGAACGTTGTGCTGGCTGCGTATCGCTTAGGATCTACGCAGAAGCCCATCAATCACAGGTGTCTGTGTCTGCCCTAAGTGACTCTATATATCACACGCCTACAAACGGCAGTAAAAAGCGCAACTGGGAGAGAATTCGACAGTGAATCTCGAATATGCGTTTCAGTTTCATCCAGAACGTGTAACCTTACACGCGGACAGTGTTTGCCGAGATAAACGAGTTCTGCACTCGTCATGCACATGCGCAGTAGAATTCCTGATGGACTTAGGAGAAGAATATATTCAGGAAACATTTCATTTACTTTTAGAAAACTGTTATCACCACGACAACTTTCTGAAAATTTGTCGTAATCCTCTCTGGTATTGGGATATGTGACCTGTTGCATTTTCGTACCATCTGTTCTGTGTTCTTCTCAAACTTCCTTTCCCTTAAGTACTAACGGTTTACATATGGAGCATGCCTATATCTCTCGCTCCATACAGCAGAGTGCTAGCATGATAATGAACCGGAAAGGATTCGTGACCAAATTTGGATCATCTCACTGTTCTCTGGAGAAACTGAGGAAACCCACAGACAGTCTCATGCAGGAGAGTCGAGGCCGAAATTCGAACAGGGGACCTCCTGAATGCGAGTCAGAAGCTTCACCTCTTGTGCCAGCTTCCTCGGTTATTTCTTGTTTCCTAGCTGTCCTCATGCTGCTTGGTTGTTAGTTATGTTGCTTCCTAGTCAGTCAGTCAGTCAGTCAGTCAGTCAGTCAGCGCTGTGATTCATTACTTCGCTATCTAGTTGGTCCGGTTACTGACCGGTTCGTTATTTAATTCACTAGTTAGTTAATTAGTTGGTTGTCTTGTTGGATTTCTGGTAAGTTAATTAATTTGAGAGCTACATGTATTTATCTATGTAAGATTTGAGGCTTTCACGGCGGTGACTATGAAGAAAGCAGTCTTCTGGGATTTGGCACCGTGTATATGTGGTGTTAACCGACGTTTCGGAGGAACGTATCGCCTCCATCTTCAGGGAAGAAGAAAAAAATATAAGAAATCTGCAAGCGAAGAGACCGTGAGAACCGGTAAAAGGAGAGTCTGCTTTTACCGGTAGGCAGTTAGCTGGCCAACTTGTGAGTTATTTAGAGTTAGATAAGTTGTAAGTCACTCACTAATGAATGTAAGAAAATGATAGTTCCTTGGGTTTCCGTTATGAGCCATATTTACCGTACTGGACACCAGAGAACGTTAATGTCTTGGCCACTTCATTTCAGCCCCCTTGTGGTTCTAGCCTTGGGTGTACATGTTTTCTTAATTTATTCAGACTTCAATAAGCAGGCTGGCAAAATAATGGTACCACCCAATTTCAGGTCCAATAGGCGGACTGCGAGTGGAGGCTGATACTATGAACCGTAAGTTAACAAGACTTAAACTATGACCCACTTTCTAGCGGCACTCCTACTGAGAATGAGTGAGAAGAATCAATTTCATCTCGATGTTGCCATACCTGCAGTGCGGTGCCCTCTACAACAAGTATCCTTGCACTACACTCGATAGTTGATACATCTCCCTTGCACGCACCCTTCATTGGCCAATTTATTAATATAAGAACTCAAGTGGGAGGAAGAATTCTTCCTTCGAATTCAGTTTTCAAAATATAGCTTCGAAGGTTGTCAGAAAGCCAAACTAAGTCTGAAGAGACGCAATCTTCTTCAGATATGATGTAATGTATTCCTGAATGTCAGCTGTTTGGTTTCACATTTGAAGATTTTACCTTGTGATCTCGAATTCAAAAGCAACAAAACATCACGAGTGAGGCTTTATACCAATTTTCGAAATATGAGGTCGTTTCCTTGAGAACAGGTCTTCTAGATGATTGAAGTAAGCTTCTTTGTGGCCACTGATATTTTTCATCCTTCTGCCTTACTTGTCGCGTCTCTTCTGTTACACAGTGTGTCCATAAAGTCCCTATTCATTTGGGAGGAAGTTACAAAAAATAAGTGCACAAATATTAGAAAATGAATTCCACTGTGTAGCTTAAAGTTTTATCTCCGTGCAGAAGCACTGAACGAAGCGCGGGGAATGCCAGTAGTGGTGGGTATTAGCACGGCTTCCAGAGTCGTAAGACAGGAAAATATAGAACCAAGAATTACCGTGCTGGCGAGGACCAGCAGCAATTTATCCGAACCCGAGCCGAAATATTGAATGTGCACATGTAGAATCCAATGCCTAAATTACTTTCTTTACGTTATATTGTGGCATGTAGACCCGTTGCTAGACAGCGGCCCATAAACAAGAACAAAAGAATTGTGCTTTCTGCGCGGTCCGGTAAGTAACAACTGAACAACAACAGAGGAACAGTGTTTTCTTGATGTCCGTGCCTAGATGTTATAAGTAGGATAATTGGGGCAATGAGTTATAGGACAGGCGCCAGTCTGTAATAATGTGAGCATGGCAAAAGAGGACATTGTTGGGTTCCATTACCAAGAAACGACTGGTGAAGACATAGCAGACTGAGAAGACTTAGTACGTGCTGCGGTGAACTGCAGAGTGTGTGAATTAGCAATATCGCTATAGTTACTTGTAGTTAAGTCCTGTCAGTGTTCAATGCATCTAAATACTAATCCAGATATTGTCTATAGTCACTCTATCACGTGACACTATCGCTCATCCTAAATTACTTTGATTTCAACGCGAAATAAATAGGGACTTCATGGGCACTCTGTATACGGCAGTTTTATAATGTCTTGCTGGTTCCTCTTTCAGTGCTATCTCCTATACGTCCCCGTTATCACAGTACTATATATATATATCGCATTTTGTCGACGATCGGACTTAGTACTCTGCATTTCAAAACACTGAATAGATACAATTTTACAAGCCATGTTAAAGAACAAAGTCATACAAAGAGAAAGCAAACTCTCTTTCTCCTTAAACACACACACACACAAGCTTCTATATAAGAGTGCTAATGATCAATTTCAGTTTGCAATAACAACGATTTGTCCAGTGTTAATATTGTCACGTGACTGAGTGACTTTAGACGGGGTTTGGATTGATGATCGAATTTATTTGTCTCTTTGATACAGCGCGTGACTACGCTCTACAGTTCACACAAACACACCAGTGTCCACAGTCACGTCTTCACTTCCGTTGTATGGCAGCGGCTTCCAACGATGGACGTTCCCCTTCCTCTGGGTTCCCGAACTGTCCTCGGCCCCATCTACCGGATTCTCAGAGCAACAGCTCACAGCGGCTGAACCACAGCAGCTCTCTAACTCACTCACTCACCAACCAACTGGACCCACTTGTAACAACTAGACACTAACAGCACAGGAATCACCTCTCCTCTATTGCCAATTACGGGCCGTTGCCTAGTAAGGGCCGTTGTGTAGTTGCTTATTTCGCGGTCGTTGGTTAGGAACGGGTCTACATGTCACAATAAGTTGCACGAACCTAAGTTACGCAATATGTCACGAACGACCGAGCAGTATTTTTAGTGCATCGTGGTTCTTCTGTGAATGCTGATATAATTTCTATGTAGAAATGTGACGTGTCATAAAGAAAATGGAGATGGTTTACGACTGACTATTTGTGCTTGCTGTTCGTGGCAGATGGCATTAAATATCGGCCTTGACGTATTATTAGATAAACTGTAGGAATGGAAAGGAGTATGGGAGAAAGCAGATGAAGTTAATGATACGAAAGTCTACGGATAAAAAAAAAGAAGTGTGAATGCGTGTGCACAAGCAAATATCAAAATAGATCGTTTTGTATTAAATTATGATTTTCCCCGTCCATTTCTACTTCAAACTTTTCCGTTTTTATATCGTCTACTCCATACATTCACAGGAGCCAAGAACATTTTCTGATTAAGGCAGGTTTTTGCTTAATAAAAATTCTATTATATGCAAATTTTATGCTGTACGATGCAGGTCTACATACTGTAATATAACAGTGTAAGCGCCAACAGAATTAAAGAATTTCTTCTGTGGTTTTCTGAGCTATTACTTCGTTTTAAAATCTGGTAAATGGTTATCAGCATATCGGTGGAACATAACCCGACATCAACGCTGAAGATGGATGCAAAATATTATTCCGAAACATTGATACCCACTTATTATGCTAGAAGGTGTTGTTATGGCACAGAAGCCCAAGGGATGAATCTTGTTAAGGATCAAGGGACATCAAGCAGAATCTGCCTCTTTGCTTTGACGAGTTTGTGCTCGACCAGCGACACTGACGAATCTCGTCTGCTTCTGTTTTTTTTTTAATCCAAACTAAAATTACGCCAGGTAAAATTAAATTTGAGAGATGAACGCCGAAATACACTTGTGTGGACCCTAAAAGAAATTAAGACATTAAAAAAAAAATAAAAAGGAATTCAAATTTCGAAGGGGACAAGCATTGGCTTACTTGGTTGAGGCATTATGCTGCAAGGCGGAATGTCGCGAGTTCGATTCTCTGTGAGTTCATTATATTTTTCGATTGACTTCTTCCTTTCATCCGTACTACTGCCTGGAAACGACTCAGCCTCTAACAGAAATGAGTACCAGGAATCCTCCTCGAGGTTAAGGGCGGCCGACGCTTAAGCCTGGCGGCCTCACAGTCATTTATGAATCGACTATCTAGAAAATGTGGGGAACCTCGACGTCTAACGCCCCTATGTGCTTCCACAACCTGTTACAGGAATAATTTTACCTTATTAGCTTTACACAAATTTTGAAAATTTGAAATGTAAACCCAGTTTTATTCAACATGTAGATAAAATTCAAAGAAACTGACTTTCCATACTATTAAGAAAATAAAAAACTACATAGTTCATTCAAGGAACCGGGGAGACATTTTGAGGAGACCACTCGAGTAATGAGGTCGGAAGAGGCGAACAAGTGGACCAACCCTCTGCGACTACTACAGGGGATGGTTTCAGAGCCCTGGCTACAATTGTCTAATACATTAGCAGTTTTGAATAAGCAGTAGAGTTGAGCTGACTACAGACTCAGAACTCAAACACAGAGAACCACATCAAAACTCGTAGGTAAATTGTAATCCCGCAAAAAGCAGCAGACACTGTGGAAACTCTGTGGAGTATCTGACCACTTTGTGCTTTGCCATTTCATCATATCCCGTGAATACTAACTTGCTCGTAATTCGGTTTGTAATATCACTACAGACAGACAGACAGACAGAAGTTTGGCTTCAAAACTGCACGGGTCGAAAGAGTACTGGGCTCCTTTAAACAAAGTTTCTTTCTCCAAATTGCTGTTTTCTGGGTTGTAACTCATTGTAATTTTATGGATGGATAACAATGTTTCGGAGGAAAGTGTTGCCTCCATCTTCACAGCTGCTTCGACTTCGAATCTCAGACGAGACAATGGCACGAAATCCTGAATTATGATCTGTTTGCTTTGTCTCATTCAGTCCCTCATGACAAACCACGTGACAGTACCTCAATAACGCATATATCCGTGACCGCGAGCGGGACTCGATTCTGCGTCCTCAACGTCTTATTCGACGCTGCCACTGTGCTTAACTTTATAATGGCTTTAAACTCGTTCATCAGGAGGCAGTGTGCGTTGCTCTGCACTTAACGAAACTGTTAGAGAATGCTGAAACTTGGTGTAGCCTCATTTAGGTCATTTCTTCCCGGCAAATGATGGAGGGGGGTGGGGAGTTGGCGGCTGATGGGTTCAGACTGTGAACTCGCCCATCAAGAGGGCGCACCATTATATTACTCTACTGCTGCAGCCTCCCTACAGCCCAACCTACCTTCGCAACTTGGTGTCCGGGTCTTTTATTGAAAACAAAATTAACTAAATTTCTAAGCGAGGAAATTCATGCATCAATCTTCAGGGAAGAGAACATTTATAAGAGTTACTTGTAGATGACGAGGGCACGCGGTAGCATAGTTGGTTGAGGCACTATGTTACAATCCGGAAGGTCGAGGATTCAAGTCCCGATGAGCTAATTGGATTTTTTTCACTTGACTTAATCCTTCCAGCCGCACTGTAGCCCTGGGGTCGACTCAGCCTCTAACAGAAATGAGTACCAGGAATTAAATAATTTTCCTGGGGAGTATAGTGCGGCCGGCGCGTAAGGCTGACAAACTTACCGCCACCTTTGAGCCGATTGTCTAGATAATGTGGGAGCCTCGACGTCTCACAACCCTATGGGCCTTCATGGCCTGCTACAGGGATAGCTTTACTTTTTTTAATACTTACTTGTAGATGGGAGAATTTTATTAATATGGAATAGAGAGAGCAATAAAATATATACATTTTCTAGCTATCCCTGTAACAGGCCGTGAAGGCCCACAGGGTTGTGAGATGTCGAGGCTCCCACATTATCCACAAAATCGGCTCACAGATGGCGGTAAGGTTGTCAGTCTTACGCTCCAGCCGCCTTTTACCCCCAGGAAGATTTCTGGTACTCATGCTGAGTCGACCCCAGGGCCATAGTGTGGCTGGAATGAGTAGGTCAATTGAAAAGAATCCACCTCATCCAGACTCGCACCCGCTACCTGCCGGCTTGTAGCATAGTGCCTCAACCAACTGCGGTACCGCGTGCCCCAAAAATATAAACATTTGGAACAATTAAAATTGGCCAAATATAGAAAGCAGATGCATTTTCAACTTGTGTTTCTTCAATTTATAACCATGAACTAATCCGAATTCAAAGCAATGCATATGGCATATAAATTTAAATTCAAACGTCCAAGGATCTACTTTATTATGATGTGAAACTTTGAAATTCAAGGTTCGCCATGACACCTCACTGATAAAAGCACTTACCATGGTGGATAAACCCCCAGGAATTGCAAATTATAAATTGTTTAAAAACTTACATCAAACAGTACCTTACAGTACGGAGTAAAATATTGTATTTGCATTTATAGTTCCATCGTTCTTGTGATGTATTCAGTTATGGCCCCTGTAAACAAAGTTCTGTTTACGTACGGAAACTCTGTTCTGTCTGGCGAAAGACAACAGGAGATACGGGGGAGGAAAGAAAGTTCCAGAGAATTTTAAGAGCCCTTATGGGAGTAAACGCGTTTCCTTAGCATAAGCTCTCTTAACACGAGGCCTGTCTCAAAAATCTATAAACGCAACACGGCGTGCGGCTTCGGACTACGAAGAGAGGTGGAGAAAAAATGGAGGTGAATGTATCAAGAGTAAAGGAGAGAAACGATGAATACTCTTCAGGCATCGTCAATTTCGGTCTTACATCCACATACCTGCTTCTTCTTTCATACCTTTCGCTCTCTGTTCTTCCTCTATGCGCCCTATCAGTCGCTCCCGTACTCAATTTTATCGTTTCCAGCGTCTAGATTCACTTTCCCCCCACCGCCCCCCACTGCT
>NW_019738363.1:567932-570764 GCF_002891405.2 Cryptotermes secundus
CGCTTCTCGGGTGGGACCCGTCTGCATTCCGTCAGCTGAAACTCGAAAGCTAAGCTCCTCTTTTCAGCTCAGCACAAGAACCTACAGAATGATCCGTAAGTTCAGTGGGCATGCAACACTTCAGCCTGGCTTGGTAAATAGCGCAATTAACACTTTTCTACAGCAATAGGTGACTCATTCGGTAAAGTGACTGACTACGAACTATGAGTCCGGAAGAGTACTGTATTCTGTAACGCAGTGTAGTCCGATAGA
The DNA here is from genome assembly GCF_002891405.2 of Cryptotermes secundus. Lineage (NCBI taxonomy): Eukaryota > Metazoa > Arthropoda > Insecta > Blattodea > Kalotermitidae > Cryptotermes > Cryptotermes secundus. Next base: position 568,185 of record NW_019738363.1, read on the forward strand.
AGTCTCTGACGTTTCGGAGGAACGTACTGTCTCCATCATCAGTATTAGATATTAAAGAAGCAAGAGACCAGCGAGGCAGTGTTTTCCTCTGAAACGTCGGCGAACGTCTGTCAGAATAAGCGGTGTTACATCTCAGAAGATAACCATCTTCACAGTCGTCAATGAGAGGATCTCAAAATCAATACATTCTTGAGTTCGTATCCCGGCATGGGCAGACATTCTTCCAATAACCACCACGTGTATGCCAACCCTGCACACCGAACACATTAGCTTAGCTGTTAATAAATGTAACTGAGGAACCCGGTTTGAATGCCGGATGGGACACCATCTATTTCTTCAGTCGGTCACGTTAAAGCAGCAAGGATCTTGTTTCTTGCTGCTGTTTGCTTGGTTTATTCTTCGACACTGAAGATGGAGGCAGTACGTTCCTCCGAAAATTCTGTAAACTGTCGACCTTCATGGTGACCTCTGTGAGAACTACAAATGCAACACACAACTGCTACTTCTTTAACGTCACGTGCATATGCACTCACATGATTTAGATCATTTGGCATCGCCCTAATTAGAATTACCCCCCCCCGCCCACGTAATGAATCATTTAGCAAACGGTGACAGTTCACTCTCTCCGTATTTTCTGGTCAGGCCAATTAAAATTGCTGTCTCAGTAACTGTACTTGGCCTGATCAGAAAGCAGGAGACTTCACCATGTCTTGGCTGTCAGCAGTTCTCTCACGAAAGATACGACTGCTTTTCCGAAGTCTTCTCAGCTGTGCTTATGGCTTCACTAGCGCAGGTGTTCTCGGAATTTGTGAGAGCGCATACCTCTCAAATTAATACGTAAAGTGATGCGACCCGCCACGTAATCTCCATTTCTGCCAGTCAGCAAAATATGTAGATATGCACGCTGCTGCAAGTCCCTATCAGGCTGCAGGGTGACAGCTGGAAAATAAACAGTTTTTCAGTCACTCGGCACCTAGAGTGGGAGCACGCGGTAGCGTAGTTGGTTGAGGCACTACGTTACAAATCGGAAGGTCGTGGGTTCGATTCCCGACGAGGTCATTTGATTTTTCAATTGATCTAACCCTTCCAGCCGCATTAGGGCCCTGGGGTCGACTCAACATCTAACAGAAATGAGTACCAGTAAGATTCCTGGGGGTAAAGGGTGGCCGGCGCTTAAGGCTGACAAGCTCAACGCCATCTGTGAGTCGATTGTCAAGAAAATGTGGAAGCCTCGACGTCTAACAACCCTATGGGCCTTCACGGCCTGTTACCTACACCTACAATAAATTATAAAATGTGCCTCTACAAACACTAAAATATTCTCGAAGTTTTTCGCCGGCTGCAGGTACGTTTTCCGAAGGCTCCTATATTGAACCTTACTGATTAACTGAGTTGTCAGGCCACGCCATAGGTCAAGCGGTTAGTCGCTGGTTTCCCACCGCGGTGGCCTGGGTTCGGTCAAGTGAGATTTGTGGTGGACAAAGTGGCGCTGGGGTGGGTTTTCTCCGAGTACTTCGGTTTCCCTTGCCAATCTTCATTCCACTAATTCTCCATCATCATAATCACCCGGGGCAGGCTACAATAGGCCAATCAGTGGTCGCCGTGCCGAGTGGACCCAGTTGGACTCCACCCCCCCCCACCCCACTAAGCGAAATGAGTATGGCTGCATATTTTGAATATTTCTTAAGAAGGCGGTGGCTCTGCTTACAGTATGTCGCGACTCCCAGTTTGTGAAATAAAGGGTCTACATGAAAATCCGTTTGTGTTGTAAATATCACAGGCGCCATAAAAAAAACAAAGACGCCTTATCCATGCTATCCCCAAGGGTACACTTGAAAGTTGCTGTTCGTCGCTATTCCGGCGAATTACTGTAGCCATTAAACTAAGCAATTTTATTTATTGCTAGTGGGGTGGGACTAAGCCCCTTGTACTGCGGCCACTTCTGGCCTATTGTACCAGCCCCAGATGATAGGTGAGGGTGATCGTGGAGCAATTGGTGGAATGAAGATTGGCAGGGGAAACCGAAGTACTTGCAGAAAACCTGCCCCAGCGCCACTTTGTCCACCACAAATCCCACTTGACCAGACCCGGGATCGGGAAGCCAGCGACTAACCGCTTGAGCTGTGACGCGGCCTAAAACTCAGCACTTGGGTCACGCAGTACAAGTGGACAAATACATCCTTTACCGCGTAAGCGTCAATTCACTGGGTTCGAATCCCACTCAAGGCATGGATGTCTGTGTTGTGTGCGTTTATTCTCTTCTTGCGTTGTTCTGTGCGTAGGTAGAGGCCTTGTGATCGGCTGATCCCCCGTCGAAGTAATCCTCCCGACCGCTCCAGACTGTGTACAGGATCAAGAAAATGAAAATGCGGCCAAGGCCAAAGAAAGGGCTGTAGAGCCATAATAATAATAATAATAATAATAATAATAGCATTAAATTATTTCTGAGAAGTAGTGGGTCTGGAACGAGCTCCCCTCAGCCTCGTAAGGATAATTGAGGAGCTACTTGAATGGAAAAGTAGCGGCTCCGGTCTAGAAAACCGAGACTAACGGCCGTGGGGATTCGTTTCGCTGACCATG